>NW_024608897.1:80000-88975 GCF_018296145.1 Oncorhynchus tshawytscha
ATAACCTGTTATAACTGATCTGTTCCAGGCGTGGGGTGCTCCACCTCCAGGACAGTGAGGGTATAGCTGACCTGGGTCTGCCTCGTTGGCAGCTGACATCCTGTCTAGCTGTGGTCATTGTGGTTCTCTACTTCAGCCTCTGGAAGGGGGTCAAGACCTCAGGGAAGGTAGGTGGTCCTCGAATCTGTACTGGCTCCATATCAACCTATTTTAAGGGTACATAAATATACCTATTTGCTGAAATGTTGTACTTTTATCTAGTTAGTTTTGTCCTACAATGTGCACTCGTTCTGGATATGAAAGATTAGCCATCCCACTGTAGCGCAGGATGTCCAGGTGAAGTTAGATCGGGCCCTGTGAGCAGAACAGAACACCCGAACAGGGACACTATCTGTAGCTCTATGAGCAAGGTATTAAGTCCTGGCCTAGAACAGAACAGAGTGGGCCAGTTGAGTCCTGGTGGGCCAGGTTGTTGAGTCCTGGCCTAGAACAGAACAGAGTGGGCCAGGTTGTTGAGTCCTGGCCTAGAACAGAACAGAGTGGGCCAGGTTGTTGAGTCCTGGCCTAGAACAGAACAGAGTGGGCCAGGTTGTTGAGTCCTGGCCTAGAACAGAACAGAGTGGACCAGGTTGTTGAGTCCTGGCCTAGAACAGAACAGAGTGGGCCAGGTTGTTGAGGCCTGGCCTAGAACAGAACAGAGTGGGCCAGGTTGTTGAGTCCTGGCCTAGAACAGAACAGAGTGTGCCAGGTTGTTGAGTCCTGGTCTATAACAGAACAGAGTGGGTCAGGTTGTTGAGTCCTGGCCTAGAACAGAACAGAGTGGGCCAGGTTGTTGAGTCCATGTGAGTAGATCAGAACAGAGTGGGCCAGGCTGTTGAGTCCTGGCCTAGAACAGAACAGAGATGGGCCAGGTTGTTGAGTCCTGGCCTAGAACAGATCAGAGTGGGCCAGGTTGTTGAGTCCTGGCCTATAACAGAACAGAGTGGGCCAGGTTGTTGAGTCCTGGCCTATAACAGAACAGAGTGGGCCAGGCTGTTGAGTCCTGGCCTAGAACAGAACAGAGTGGGCCAGGCTGTTGAGTCCTGTTGTTAGAACAGAACAGAGTGGGCCAGGTTATTGAGTCCCGGCCTAGAACAGAACAGAGTGGGCCAGGTTGTTGAGTCCATGTGTTCCTGTGCAGGTTGTGTGGATCACAGCCACCATGCCCTACGTGGTCCTGGTCCTGCTCACCCTCCCTGGAGCCATGGATGGCATTAAGGCCTACCTCAGCGTCGACTTCCTACGACTCTGTGAGCCTCAGGTAAGAATGGGGGAGAGGGAGGAGAGATAGAGAGACAGGGATGAGAGAAACAGAAAGAGAACGATTGGGAGACAGGAAGGATGAGAGAAACAGAAAGAGAGAAGATTGGGAGACTGAGAGAGAGAGAGAGAGAGAGAGAGAGAGAGAGAGAGAGAGAGAGAGAGAGAGAGGGAGAGAGAGAATTCAGAGGTGATAAAAGTCTGTTTCCTTATTGAGTTTCACAGACACACTAGTATTACACCTCTGGTCCAGTCCTTGTCTCTCACAGACACACTAGTATTACAGCTCTGGTCCAGTCCTTGTCTCTCACAGACACACTAGTATTACAGCTCTGGTCCAGTCCTTGTCTCTCACAGACACACTAGTATTACAGCTCTGGTCCAGTCCTTGTCTCTCACAGACACACTAGTATTACAGCTCTGGTCCAGTCCTTGTCTCTCACAGACACACTAGTATTACAGCTCTGGTCCAGTCCTTGTCTCTCACAGACACACTAGTATTACAGCTCTGGTCCAGTCCTTGTCTCTCACAGACACACTAGTATTACAGCTCTGGTCCAGTCCTTGTCTCTCACAGACACACTAGTATTACAGCTCTGGTCCAGTCCTTGTCTCTCACAGACACACAGACAGTATTACAGCTCTGGTCCAGTCCTTGTCCCTCACAGACACAGACACACTAGTATTACAGCTCTGGTCCAGTCCTTGTCTCTCACAGACACACTAGTATTACAGCTCTGGTCCAGTCCTTGTATTACAGCTCTGGTCCAGTCCTTGTCTCTCACAGACACACTAGTATTACACCTCTGGTCCAGTCCTTGTCTCTCACAGACACACTAGTATTACAGCTCTGGTCCAGTCCTTGTCTCTCACAGACACACTAGTATTACAGCTCTGGTCCAGTCCTTGTCTCTCACAGACACACTAGTTTTACAGCGCTGGTCCAGTCCTTGTCTCTGATGGGGACACCCTCCACCAGCTGAGCTCCTGTTTAGGGAAAGGGGTCCAGGACTACCAATTTAGTCAGTTGCATTCAACTGAAATGTGTCTTCCTGCATTTAACCCAGTCAGAGAGGTGCGGGTTGCTGCCTCAATCAACATCCACAGCGCCTGGGGAACAGTGGGTTAACAGCCTTGTTCAGGGACAGAATGACAGATTTTTAACCTTGTCAGCTTGGAGATTCGATCCAGCGATCTCGCTCTAACGACTAGGCTACCTGCATATATATATATACTGTATATATATTGCGTGCGTGTGTTTATGTGTGTGTGAGAGAGGTATGCTGATATTTATTTCTGTATTTCAACACCACAGGTAGTCATTTAGTGCAGGAAAATATAAGGTTCGTTATAAACAATTTAATATTTCAGTATCCATGAAATCTCGACTGATGAAATGTATATATGAATCATTTGCCTTAATAAGGGCGCTGTAAGAATCTCCAGCTGTCCCCCCCCCCACCCCCCCTCCAGTAGCAACGCACACGACCGCTAAGGACTCAAAGCAACAATTTGAGAATTAGATTAGACACATGCATGCAGCAACAATTTGCTAAATTACCCCGTATTCACAAGTGTCTTTCATCTTTCTGTTGAATGAGTTTCCTGCAATTATCTCTAATAACAGCCTCCCCCTTCTCCCCCCCTGTGTCTTTTGTCCTCTGTCCCCTGGCTGTTTGTTGTGTAGGTCTGGATAGACGCTGCCACTCAGATCTGCTTCTCTTTGGGAGTCGGGTTTGGTGTGCTAATAGCGTTCTCCAGCTATAACAAATTCAGCAACAACTGCTATAGGTAAAGTAGAAGCACAGAACAAAACCAGGGGTCCGTGTCCCAAATAACACCCTATTCACTATATAGTGCACTGCTTTAGACTAGGACCCATAGGGCTCTGGTTGAAAGTAGTGCACTGCGTAGGGAATAGGGTGCTATTTGGTATGCTACCCTCAGTGTTGATAGTTTCTATTAGAGAGGCTAACAGAGGTGACAAACTGCTCCTGAGCTGGTGAATTACAATACCTTTGAAGGCCCTTACCTACTGGCCATAACACCAGTCTGTCCTATAGAGGACAGTAATACCTACTGGCCATAACACCAGTCTGTCCTATAGAGGACAGTAATACCTACTGGCCATAACACCAGTCTGTCCTATAGAGGACAGTAATACCTACTGGCCATAACACCAGTCTGTCCTATAGAGGACAGTAATACCTACTGGCCATAACACCAGTCTGTCCTATAGAGGACAGTAATACCTACTGGCCATAACACCAGTCTGTCCTATAGAGGACAGTAATACCTACTGGCCATAACACCAGTCTGTCCTATAGAGGACAGTAATACCTACTGGCCTGGTCTATAACACCAGTCTGTTCTATAGAGGACAGTAATACCTACTGGCCATAACACCAGTCTGTCTATAGAGGACAGTTCTATAGAGGACAGTAATACCTACTGGCCATAACACCAGTCTGTTCTATAGAGGACAGTAATACCTACTGGCCATAACACCAGTCTGTTCTATAGAGGACAGTAATACCTACTGGCCATAACACCAGTCTGTTCTATAGAGGACAGTAATACCTACTGGCCATAACACCAGTCCTAGAGGACAGTAATACCTATAACACCAGTCTGTCCTATAGAGGACAGTAATACCTACTGGCCATAACACCAGTCTGTCCTATAGAGGACAGTAATACCTACTGGCCATAACACCAGTCTGTCTATAGGACACCAGTAACACCAGTCTGTCCTATAGAGGACAGTAATACCTACTGGCCATAACACCAGTCTGTCCTATAGAGGACAGTAATACCTACTGGCCATAACACCAGTCTGTCCTATAGAGGACAGTAATACCTACTGGCCATAACACCTGGCCATAACACCTATAGTCTGTAACACCAGTCTATAGAGGACAGTAATACCTACTGGCCATAACACCAGTCTGTCCTATAGAGGACAGTAATACCTACTGGCCATAACACCAGTCTGTTCTATAGAGGACAGTAATACCTACTGGCCATAACACCAGTCTGTTCTATAGAGGACAGTAATACCTACTGGCCATAACACCAGTCTGTTCTATAGAGGACAGTAATACCTACTGGCCATAACACCAGTCTGTTCTATAGAGGACAGTAATACCTACTGGCCATAACACCAGTCTGTACCTACTGGCCATAACACCAGTCTGTTCTATAGAGGACAGTAATACCTACTGGCCATAACACCAGTCTGTCCTATAGAGGACAGTAATACCTACTGGCCATAACACCAGTCTGTTCTATAGAGGACAGTAATACCTACTGGCCATAACACCAGTCTGTTCTATAGAGGACAGTAATACCTACTGGCCTGGTCTATAACACCAGTCTGTCTATAGAGGACAGTAATACCTACTGGCCATAACACCAGTCTGTCCTATAGAGGACAGTAATACCTACTGGCCATAACACCAGTCTGTCCTATAGAGGACAGTAATACCTACTGGCCATAACACCAGTCTGTCCTATAGAGGACAGTAATACCTACTGGCCATAACACCAGTCTGTCCTATAGAGGACAGTAATACCTACTGGCCATAACACCAGTCTGTCCTATAGAGGACAGTAATACCTACTGGCCATAACACCAGTCTGTTCTATAGAGGACAGTAATATAACACCAGTCTGTCCTATAGAGGACAGTAATACCTACTGGCTAACACCAGTCATAACACCAGTCTGTCCTATAGAGGACAGTAATACCTACTGGCCATAACACCAGTCTGTCCTATAGAGGACAGTAATACCTACTGGCCATAACACCAGTCTGTCCTATAGAGGACAGTAAAACCTACTGGCCTGGTCTATAACACCAGTCTGTCCTATAGAGGACAGTAATACCTACTGGCCATAACACCAGTCTGTCCTATAGAGGACAGTAATACCTACTGGCCTGGTCTATAACACCAGTCTGTTCTATAGAGGACAGTAATACCTACTGGCCATAACACCAGTCTGTCCTATAGAGGACAGTAATACCTACTGGCCATAACACCAGTCTGTTCTATAGAGGACAGTAATACCTACTGGCCTAGAGGGTCTGGCCATAACACCAGTCTGTCCTATAGAGGACAGTAATACCTACTGGCCATAACACCAGTCTGTCCTATAGAGGACAGTAATACCTACTGGCCATAACACCAGTCTGTCCTATAGAGGACAGTAATACCTACTGGCCATAACACCAGTCTGTCCTATAGAGGACAGTAATACCTACTGGCCATAACACCAGTCTGTTCTATAGAGGACAGTAATACCTACTGGTCCTATAGAGGACAGTAATACCTCATAACACCAGTCTGTCCTATAGAGGACAGTAATACCTACTGGCCTACTGGCCATAACACCAGTCTGTCCTATAGAGGACAGTAATACCTACTGGCCTGGTCTATAACACCAGTCTGTCCTATAGAGGACAGTAATACCTACTGGCCATAACACCAGTCTGTCCTATAGAGGACAGTAATACCTACTGGCCATAACACCAGTCTGTCCTATAGAGGACAGTAATACCTACTGGCCATAACACCAGTCTGTCCTATAGAGGACAGTAATACCTACTGGCCTGGTCTATAACACCAGTCTGTCCTATAGAGGACAGTAATACCTACTGGCCATGTCATAGTCTGTCCTAGAGGACAGTAATACCTATAACACCAGTCTGTCCTATAGAGGACAGTAATACCTGGCCTGGTCCATAACACCAGTCTGTCAGTCTATAGAGGACAGTAATACCTACTGGCCATAACACCAGTCTGTCCTATAGAGGACAGTAATACCTACTGGCCATAACACCAGTCTGTCCTATAGAGGACAGTAATACCTACTGGCCTATAACACCAGTCTGTCCTATAGAGGACAGTAATACCTACTAACACCCTATAACACCAGTCTGTCCTATAGAGGACAGTAATACCTACTGGCCTATAACACCAGTCTGTTCTATAGAGGACAGTAATACCTACTGGCCATAACACCAGTCTGTTCTATAGAGGACAGTAATACCTACTGGCCATAACACCAGTCTGTCCTATAGAGGACAGTAAAACCTACTGGCCTGGTCTATAACACCAGTCTGTCCTATAGAGGACAGTAATACCTACTGGCCATAACACCAGTCTGTCCTATAGAGGACAGTAATACCTACTGGCCTGGTCTATAACACCAGTCTGTTCTATAGAGGACAGTAATACCTACTGGCCATAACAGTCCAGTCTGTCCTATAGAGGACAGTAATACCTACTGGCCATAACACCAGTCTGTCCTATAGAGGACAGTAATACCTACTGGCCCATAACACCAGTCTGTTCTATAGAGGACAGTAATACCTACTGGCCATAACACCAGTCTGTCCTATAGAGGACAGTAATACCTACTGGCCTGGTCTATAACACCAGTCTGTTCTATAGACAGGACAGTAGTCTGTTCTATACCTACTGGCCATAACACCAGTCTGTCCTATAGAGGACAGTAATACCTACTGGCCTACTGGCCATAACACCAGTCTGTTCTATAGAGGACAGTAAAACCTACTGGCCTGGTCTATAACACCAGTCTGTCCTATAGAGGACAGTAATACCTACTGGCCATAACACCAGTCTGTCCTATAGAGGACAGTAATACCTACTGGCCTGGTCTATAACACCAGTCTGTTCTATAGAGGACAGTAATACCTACTGGCCATAACACCAGTCTGTCCTATAGAGGACAGTAATACCTACTGGCCATAACACCAGTCTGTCCTATAGAGGACAGTAATACCTACTGGCCTGGTCTATAACACCAGTCTGTTCTATAGAGGACAGTAATACCTACTGGCCTGGTCTATAACACCAGTCTGTTCTATAGAGGACAGTAATACCTACTGGCCATAACACCAGTCTGTCCTATAGAGGACAGTAATACCTACTGGCCTGGTCTATAACACCAGTCTGTCCTATAGAGGACAGTAATACCTACTGGCCATGTCTATAACACCAGTCTGTTCTATAGAGGACAGTAATACCTACTGGCCATAACACCAGTCTGTCCTATAGAGGACAGTAATACCTACTGGCCATAACACCAGTCTGTCCTATAGAGGACAGTAATACCTACTGGCCTGGTCTATAACACCAGTCTGTCCTATAGAGGACAGTAATACCTACTGGCCATAACACCAGTCTGTCCTATAGAGGACAGTAATACCTACTGGCCATAACACCAGTCTGTCCTATAGAGGACAGTAATACCTACTGGCCCATAACACCAGTCTGTCCTATAGTCCTATAGAGGACAGTAATACCTACTGGCCTGGTCTATAACACCAGTCTGTCCTATAGAGGACACCAGTCTGCCTAACACCAGTCTGTCCTATAGAGGACAGTAATACCTACTGGCCATAACACCAGTCTGTCCTATAGAGGACAGTAATACCTACTGGCCTGGTCTATAACACCAGTCTGTCCTATAGAGGACAGTAATACCTACTGGCCTGGTCTATAACACCAGTCTGTCCTATAGAGGACAGTAATACCTACTGGCCATAACACCAGTCTGTCCTATAGAGGACAGTAATACCTACTGGCCATAACACCAGTCTGTCCTATAGAGGACAGTAATACCTACTGGCCTGGTCTATAACACCAGTCTGTCCTATAGAGGACAGTAATACCTACTGGCCTGTCTATAACACCAGTCTGTCTATAGAGGACAGTAAACTATAACACCAGTCTGTCCTATAGAGGACAGTAATACCTACTGGCCATAACACCAGTCTGTCTATAGGACACCACTGGCCAGTGGTCTATAACACCAGTCTGTCCTATAGAGGACAGTAATACCTACTGGCCTGGTCTATAACACCAGTCTGTCCTATAGAGGACAGTAATACCTACTGGCCATGTCTATAACACCAGTCTGTTCTATAGAGGACAGTAATACCTACTGGCCATGTCTATAACACCAGTCTGTTCTATAGAGGACAGTAATACCTACTGGCCATGTCTATAACACCAGTCTGTTCTATAGAGGACAGTAATACCTACTGGTCATGTCTATAACACCAGTCTGTTCCTGGTCATGTCTATAACACCAGTCTGTTCTATAGAGGACAGTAATACCTACTGGCCTGGTCTATAACACCAGTCTGTCCTATAGAGGACAGTAATACCTATAACACCAGTCTGTTCTATAGAGGACAGTAATACCTACTGGGCCTGTCTATAACACCAGTCTGTTCCTGGTCATGTCTATAACACCAGTCTGTTCTATAGAGGACAGTAATACCTACTGGCCTGGTCTATAACACCAGTCTGTTCTATAGAGGACAGTAATACCTACTGGCCATGTCTATAACACCAGTCTGTTCTATAGAGGACAGTAACCTACCTAACACCAGTCTGGCCTATAGAGGACAGTAATACCTACTGGCCATGTCTATAACACCAGTCTGTTCTATAGAGGACAGTAATACCTACTGGCCTGGTCTATAACACCAGTCTGTCCTATAGAGGACAGTAATACCTACTGGCCTGGTCTATAACACCAGTCTGTCCTATAGAGGACAGTAATACCTACTGGCCATGTCTATAACACCAGTCTGTTCTATAGAGGACAGTAATACCTACTGGCCATGTCTATAACACCAGT
>NW_024608898.1:0-88997 GCF_018296145.1 Oncorhynchus tshawytscha
ATCATCTACTGTCATTATATTACCCTATACTGTCATTATATTACCTCATCTACCATCTACTGTCATTATATTACACTGGTCTACCCTCTACTGTCATTATATTACCCCCTGTCTACAATCTACTGTCATTATATTACCCTGGTCTACCATCTACTGTCATTATATTACGCTTTTCTACCTTCTATTGTCATTATATTAACCTGGTCTACCATCAACTGTCACTATATTACCCTCTACTGTCATTGTATTACCCTGGTCTACCATCTACTGTCATTATATTACCCTGGTCTACAATCTACTGTCAATATATTACCCTGGTCTAAACTCTACTGCCATTATATTACCCTGGTCTACCATCTACTGTCACTAGATTACCATGGTCTACCCTCTACTGTCATTATATTACCCTGGTATACCATCTACTGTCATTATATTGACCTGGTCTACCACCTACTGTCATTATATTAATCTGGTCTACCATCTACTGTCAATATATTACCCTGGTCTACCATCTACTGTCATTATTTTACCCTGGTCTACCATCTACTGTCATTATATTAACCTCTACTGTCATTATATTACCCTGGTCTACCATCTACTCTCATTATATTACCCTGGTCTACCTTCTACTGTCATTATATTACCCTGGTATACCATCTACTGTCATTATATTACCCTGGTCTACCATCTACTGTCATTATTTTACCCTGGTCTACCATCTACTGTCATTATATTAACCTCTACTGTCATTATATTACCCTGGTATACCATCTACTGTCATTATATTACCTTGGTCTACCATCTACTGTCATTATATTACCCTGGTCTACCTTCTACTGTCATTATATTACCCTGACATACCATCTACTGTCATTATATTACCCTGGTCTACCCTCTACTGTCATTATATTACCCTGGTCTACTGTCATTATATTACCCTGGTCTACCATCTACTGTAATTGTATTACCCTGGTCTACCTTCTACTGTCATTATATTACCCTGGTCTACCATCTACTGTCATTATATTACCCTGGTCTACCTTCTACTGTCATTATATTACCCTGGCCTACCATCTACTGTCATTTTATTACCCTGGTCTACCATCTACTGTCATTATATTACCCTGGTCTACCATCTACTGTCATTATATTACCCTGGTCTACCATCTACCGTCATTATATTACACTGGTCTACCCTCTACTGTCATTATATTACAATTTTCAACCTTCTACTGTCATTATATTAACCTGGTCTACAACCTACTGTCATTATATTACCCTGTTCTACCATCTACTGTCAGTATATTACCCTGGTCTAAACTCTACTGCCATTATGTTACCCTGGTCTACCATTTACTGTCACTAGATTACACTGGTCTACCATCTACTGTCATTATATTAACCTGGTCTACCATACACTGTCATAATATTACCCTGGTCTACCATCTACTGTCATTATATTAACCTGGTCTACCATCTACTGTCATTATAATACTCTGGTCTACCATCTACTGTCATTATATTACCCTGGTCTACCATCTACTGTCATTATATTACCGTCTACTGTCATTATATTACCCTGGTCTACCATCTACTGTCATTATATTACCCTGGTCTACAATCTACTGTCAATATATTACCCTGGTCTAAACTCTACTGCCATTATATTACCCTGGTCTACCATCTACTGTCACTAGATTACCATGGTCTACCCTCTACTGTCATTATATTACCCTGGTATACCATCTACTGTCATTATATTGACCTGGTCTACCACCTACTGTCATTATATTAACCTGGTCTACCATCTACTGTCAATATATTACCCTGGTCTACCATCTACTGTCATTATTTTACCCTGGTCTACCATCTACTGTCATTATATTAACCTCTACTGTCATTATATTACCCTGGTCTACCATCTACTCTCATTATATTACCCTGGTCTACCTTCTACTGTCATTATATTACCCTGATATACCATCTACTGTCATTATATTACCCTGGTCTACCATCTACTGTCAATATTTTACCCTGGTCTACCATCTACTGTCATTATATTAACCTCTACTGTCATTATATTACCCTGGTATACCATCTACTGTCATTATATTACCTTGGTCTACCATCTACTGTCATTATATTACCCTGGCTACCTTCTACTGTCATCATATTACCCTGACATACCATCTACTGTCATTATATTACCCTGGTCTACCCTCTACTGTCATTATATTACCCTGGTCTACTGTCATTATATTACCCTGGTCTACCATCTACTGTCATTATATTACCTGGTCTACCTTCTACTGTCATTATATTACCCTGGTCTACCATCTACTGTCATTATATTACACTGATCTACCCTCTACTGTCATTATATTACCCTGGTCTACCTTCTACTGTCATTATATTACCCTGGCCTACCATCTACTGTCATTATATTACCCTGGTCTACCATCTACTGTCATTATATTACCCTGGTCTACCATCTACTGTCATTATATTACACTGGTCTACCCTCTACTGTCATTATATTACAATTTTACCTTCTACTGTCATTATATTAACCTGGTCTACAACCTACTGTCAATATATTACCCTGTTCTACCATCTACTGTCAGTATATTACCCTGGTCTAAACACTACTGCCATTATGTTACCCTGGTCTACCATTTACTGTCACTAGATTACACTGGTCTACCATCTACTGTCATTATATTAACCTGGTCTACCATACACTGTCATAATATTACCCTGGTCTACCATCTACTGTCATTATATTAACCTGGTCTACCATCTACTGTCATTATAATACCCTGGTCTACCATCTACTGTCATTATATTACCCTGGTCTACCATCTACTGTCATTATATTACCGTCTACTGTCATTATATTACCCTGGTCTACCATCTATTGTCATTATATTACCCTGGTCTACCATCTACTGTCATTATATTACACTGGTCTACCATCTAATGTCATTATATTATCCTGGTCTACCATCTACTGCCATTATATTACCCTGGTCTAACATCTACTGTCATTATATTAACCTGGTCTACCATCTACTGTCATTATATTACCCTGGTCCACCATCTACTGTCATTATATTACCCTGTTCTACTATCTACTGTAATTTTATTACCCTGGTATACAATCTACTGTCACTATATTACCCTGGTCTACCATCTACTGTGACCAAATTACCCTCTACTGTCATTATATTACCCTGGTCTACCATCTACTGTCATTATATTACCCTGGTCTACCATCTACTGTCATTATATTACCCTATTCTACCATGGACTGTCATTGTATTAACCTGGTCTACCCTCTACTGTCAATATATTACCCTGGACTACTGTCATTATATTACGCTGATCTATCCTCTACTGTCATTATATTACCCTGGTCTACTCTCTACTGTCATTATATTGCCCTGGTCTACCCTCTACTGTCATTATATTACCCTGGTATACCATCTACTGTCATTATATTGACCTGGTCTACCATCTAATGTCATTATATTAACCTGGTCTACCATCTACTGTCAATATATTACCCTGGTCTACCATCTACTGTCATTATATTACACTGGTCTACCATCTACTGTCATTATATTACCCTGGTCTACCATCTACTGTCATTATATTACCCTGTTCTACCATCTTCTGTCATTATATTAACCTGGTCTACCATCTACTGTCATTATATTACACTGGTCTACCATCTACTGTCATTATATTACCCTGGCCTACCCTCTACTGTCATTATATTACCCTGGTCTACCATCTACTGTCATTATATTACCCTCTACTGTCAATATATTACCCTGGTCTACCATCTACTGTGATTATATTACCCTGGTCTACCATTTACTGTCATTATATTACACTGGTCTACCATCTACTGTCACTATATTACCCTGGTCTAAACTCTACTGCCATTATATTACCCTGGTCTACCATCTACTGTCACTAGATTACACTGGTCTACCCTCTACTGTCATTATATTACCCTGGTATACCATCTACTGTCATTATATTAACCTCTACTGTCATTATATTACCCTGGTCTACCATCTACTGTCATTATATTACCCTGGTCTACCATCTACTGTCACTAGATTACCATGGTCTACCCTCTACTGTCATTATATTACCCTGGTATACCATCTACTGTCATTATATTGACCTGGTCTACCATCTACTGTCAATATATTACCCTGGTCTACCATCTACTGTCATTATTTTACCCTGGTCCACCATCTACTGTCATTATATTACCCTGTTCTACTATCTACTGTAATTTTATTACCCTGGTATACAATCTACTGTCACTATATTACCCTGGTCTACCATCTACTGTGACCAAATTACCCTCTACTGTCATTATATTACTCTGGTCTACCATCTACTGTCATTATATTACCCTGGTCTCTACTGTCATTATATTACCCTGGTCTACCATCTACTGTCATTATATTACCCTGGTCTCTACTGTCATTATATTACCCTGGTTTACCATCTACTGTCATTATATTACCCTGGTCTACCTCTACTGTCATTATATTACCCTGGTCTACCATCTACTGTCATTATATTACACTGGTCTACCATCTACTGTCATTATATTACCCTGGTATACCATCTGCTGTCATTATATTACCCTGGTCTACCATCTACTGTCATTATATTACCCTGGTCTACCATCTACTGTCATTATATTACCCTGGTCTACCATCTACTGTCATTATATTACCCTGGTCTACCTCTACTGTCATTATATTACCCTGTTCTACCATCTTCTGTCATTATATTACCCTGGTCTACCATCTACTGTCATTATATTACCCTGGTCTACCATCTACTGTAATTATATTACCCTGGTCTACCTCTACTGTCATTATATTACCCTGGTATACCATCTGCTGTCATTATATTACCCTGGTCTACCCTACTGTCATTATATTACCCTGGTCTACCATCTACTGTCATTATATTACCCTGTTCTACCATCTTCTGTCATTATATTACCCTGGTCCTGTCATTATATTACCCTACCATCTACTGTCATTATATTACACTGGTCTACCATCTACTGCCATTATATTAACCTGGTCTACCATCTACTGTCATTATATTACCCTGGTCTACCATCTACTGTCATTATATTAACCTGGTCTACCATCTACTGTCATTATATTACCCTGGTCTACCATCTACTGTCACTATATTACCCTGGTCTACCATCTACTGTCATTATATTACCCTCTACTGTCATTATATTACCCTGGTCTACCATCTACTGTCATTATATTACCCTGGTCTACCATCTACTGTCATTATATTACCCTGGTCTACCATCTACTGTCATTATATTACCCTGGTCTAAACTCTACTGCCATTATATTACCCTGGTCTACCATCTACTGTCACTAGATTACACTGGTCTACCCTCTACTGACATTATATTACCCTGGTATACCATCTACTGTCATTATATTAACCCTCTACTGTCATTATATTACCCTGGTCTACCATCTACTGTCATTATATTACCCTGGTCTACCATCTACTGTCATTATATTACCTGGTCTACCCTCTACTGTCATTATATTACCCTGGTATACCATCTACTGTCATTATATTGACCTGGTCTACCCTCTACTGTCATTATATTACCCTGGTCTACTGTCATTATATTACCCTGGTCTACCATCTTCTGTCATTATATTACCCTGGTCTACCCTCTACTGTCATTATATTACCCTGGTCTACCATCTACTGTCATTATATTACACTGGTCTACCCTCTACTGTCATTATATTACACTGGTCTACCCTCTACTGTCATTATATTACCCTGGTATACCATCTGCTGTCATTATATTACCCTGGTCTACCATTTACTGTCATTATATTACCCTGGTCTACCATCTACTGTCATTATATTACCTGATCTATCCTCTACTGTCATTATTTTACCCTGGTCTACCATCTACTGTCATTATATTACCTGGTCTACCATCTACTGTCATTATATTACCCTGGTCTCTACTGTCAATATATTACCCTGGTCTACCATCTACTGTCATTATATTACCCTGTTCTACCATCTTCTGTCATTATATTAACCTGGTCTACCATCTACTGTCAATATATTACACTGGTCTACCATCTACTGTCATTATATTACCCTGGCCTACCCTCTACTGTCATTATATTACCCTGGTCTACCATCTACTGTCATTATATTACCCTCTACTGTCAATATATTACCCTGGTCTACCATCTACTGTCATTATATTACCCTGGTCTACCATCTACTGTCATTATATTACACTGGTCTACCATCTACTGTCACTATATTACCCTGGTCTAAACTCTACTGCCATTATATTACCCTGGTCTACCATCTACTGTCACTAGATTACACTGGTCTACCCTCTACTGACATTATATTACCCTGGTATACCATCTACTGTCATTATATTACCCTCTACTGTCATTATATTACCCTGGTCTACCATCTACTGTCATTATATTACCCTGGTCTACCATCTACTGTCATTATATTACCCTGGTCTACCATCTACTGTCATTATATTACCCTGGTCTACCATCTACTTTCATTATATTAACCTGGTCTACCATCTACTGTCAATATATTACCCTGGTCTACCATCTACTGTCATTATTTTACCCTGGTCCACCATCTACTTTCATTATATTACCCTGTTCTACTATCTACTGTCATTTTATTACCCTGGTATACCATCTACTGTCATTATATTTGGTCGTCTACTGTCATTATATTACCCTGGTCTACCATCTACTGTCATTATATTACCCTGGTCTACAATCTACTGTCAATATATTACCCTGGTCTAAACTCTACTGCCATTATATTACCTGGTCTACCATCTACTGTCACTAGATTACCATGGTCTACCCTCTACTGTCATTATATTACCCTGGTATACCATCTACTGTCAATATATTCACCTGGTCTACCATCTACTGTCATTATATTAACCTGGTCTACCATCTACTGTCAATATATTACCCTGGTCTACCATCTACTGTCATTATTTTACCCTGGTCTACAATCTACTGTCATTATATTACCTCTACTGTCATTATATTACCCTGGTCTACCATCTACTCTCATTATATTACCCTGGTCTACCTTCTACTGTCATTATATTACCCTGATATACCATCTACTGTCATTATATTACCCTGGTCTACCATCTACTGTCATTATTTTACCCTGGTCTACCATCTACTGTCATTATATTAACCCTACCATCTACTGTCATTATATTACCCTGGTATACCATCTACTGTCATTATATTACCCTGGTCTACCATCTACTGTCATTATATTACCCTGGTCTACCTTCTACTGTCATCATATTACCCTGGTCCATCTACTGACATACCATCTACTGTCATTATATTACCCTGGTCTACCCTCTACTGTCATTATATTACCCTGGTCTACTGTCATTATATTACCCTGGTCTACCATCTACTGTCATTATATTACCCTGGTCTACCTTCTACTGTCATTATATTACCCTGGTCTACCATCTACTGTCATTATATTACACTGATCTACCATCTACTGTCATTATATTACACTGGTCTACCCTCTACTGTCATTATATTACCCTGGTCTACCTTCTACTGTCATTATATTACCCTGGCCTACCATCTACTGTCATTATATTACCCTGGTCTACCATCTACTGTCATTATATTACACTGGTCTACCCTCTACTGTCATTATATTACAATTTTCTACCTTCTACTGTCATTATATTAACCTGGTCTACAACCTACTGTCAATATATTACCCTGTTCTACCATCTACTGTCAGTATATTACCCTGGTCTAAACTCTACTGCCATTATGTTACCCTGGTCTACCATCTACTGTCACTAGATTACACTGGTCTACCATCTACTGTCATTATATTAACCTGGTCTACCATACACTGTCATAATATTACCCTGGTCTACCATCTACTGTCATTATAATACCCTGGTCTACCATCTACTGTCATTATATTACCCTGGTCTACCATCTACTGTCATTATATTACCCTGGTCTACCATCTACTGTCATTATATTACCGTCTACTGTCATTATATTACCCTGGTCTACCATCTATTGTCATTATATTACCCTGGTCTACCATCTACTGTCATTATATTACACTG
The DNA here is from genome assembly GCF_018296145.1 of Oncorhynchus tshawytscha. Taxonomy (NCBI): domain Eukaryota; kingdom Metazoa; phylum Chordata; class Actinopteri; order Salmoniformes; family Salmonidae; genus Oncorhynchus; species Oncorhynchus tshawytscha. The sequence continues at coordinate 8,234 of NW_024608898.1, forward strand.
GTCTACCATCTAATGTCATTATATTATCCTGGTCTACCATCTACTGCCATTATATTACCCTGGTCTAACATCTACTGTCATTATATTAACCTGGTCTACCATCTACTGTCATTTATTACCCTGGTCCACCATCTACTGTCATTATATTACCCTGTTCTACTATCTACTGTAATTTTATTACCCTTGTATACAATCTACTGTCACTATATTACCCTGGTCTACCATCTACTGTGACCAAATTACCCTCTACTGTCATTATATTACCCTGGTCTACCATCTACTGTCATTATATTACCCTGGTCTACCATCTACTGTCATTATATTACCCTATTCTACCATGGACTGTCATTATATTAACCTGGTCTACCCTCTACTGTCATTATATTACCCTGGTCTACTGTCATTATATTACGCTGATCTATCCTCTACTGTCATTATATTACCCTGGTCTACCTCTACTGTCATTATATTACCCTCTACTTTTATTATATTACCCTGGTCTACCATCTACTGCCATTATATTACCCTGGTCTACCGTCTACTGTCATTATATTACCCTGGTCTACCATCTTCTGTCATTATATTACCCTGGTCTACCATCTACTGTCATTATATTACCCTGGTCTACCATCTACTGTCATTATATTACCCTGGTCTCATCTACTGTCAATATATTACCCTGTTCTACCATCTTCTGTCATTATATTAACCTGGCCTACCCTCTACTGTCATTATATTACCCTGGTCTACCATCTACTGTCATTATATTACCCTCTACTGTCATTATATTACCCTGGTCTACCATCTACTGTCATTATATTACCCTGGTCTACCATCTACTGTGATTATATTACCCTGGTCTACCATTTACTGTCATTATATTACACTGGTCTACCATCTACTGTCACTATATTACCCTGGTCTAAACTCTACTGCCATTATATTACCCTGGTCTACCATCTACTGTCACTAGATTACACTGGTCTACCCTCTACTGTCATTATATTACCCTGGTATACCATCTACTGTCATTATATTAACCTCTACTGTCATTATATTACCCTGGTCTACCATCTACCGTCATTATATTACCCTGGTCTACCATCTACTGTCACTAGATTACCATGGTCTACCCTCTACTGTCATTATATTACCCTGGTATACCATCTACTGTCATTATATTGACCTGGTCTACCATCTACTGTCAATATATTACCCTGGTCTACCATCTACTGTCATTATTTTACCCTGGTCCACCATCTACTGTCATTATATTACCCTGTTCTACTATCTACTGTAATTTTATTACCCTGGTATACAATCTACTGTCACTATATTACCCTGGTCTACCATCTACTGTGACCAAATTACCCTCTACTGTCATTATATTACTCTGGTCTACCATCTACTGTCATTATATTACCCTGGTCTCTACTGTCATTATATTACCCTGGTCTACCATCTACTGTCATTATATTACCCTGGTCTACTGTCAATATATTACCCTGGTCTACCATCTTCTGTCATTATATTACCCTGGTCTACCATCTACTGTCATTATATTACCCTGGTCTACCATCTACTGTCATTATATTTCCCTGGTCTACCATCTACTGTCATTATATTACCCTGGTCTACCATCTACTGTCATTATATTACCCTGGTCTACCCTCTACTGTCATTATATTACCCTGGTCTACCCTCTACTGTCATTATATTACCCTGGTCTACCCTCTACTGTCAATATATTAACCTGGTCAACAATCTACTGTCATTATACTACCCTGTCCACCATCTACTGTCATTATATTACCCTGGTCTCCCCTCTACTGTCATTAATAACCCTGGTCTACCATCTACTGTAATTATATTACCCTGGTCTACCCTCTACTGTCATTATATTACCCTGGTCTACCCTCTTCTGTCATTATATTACCCTGGTCTACCCTCTACTGTCATTATATTACCCTGGTCTACCATCTACTGTCATTATATTACCCTGTTCTACCATCTTCTGTCATTATATTAACCTGGTCTACCATCTACTGTCAATATATTACCATGGTCTACCATCTACTGTCATAATATTAACCTGGTCTACCATCTACTGTCATTATATTACCCTGGTATTCCATCTACTGTCATTATACTAACCTGGTCTACCATCTACTGTCATTATATTACCCTGGTCTACCATCTACTGTCATTATATTACCCTGGTCTACCCTCTACTGTCATTATATTACCCTCTACTGTCAATATATTACCCTGGTCTACCATCTACTGTGATTATATTACCCTTGTCTACCATTTACTGTCATTATATTACACTGGTCTACCATCTACTGTCACTATATTACCCTGGTCTAAACTCTACTGCCATTATATTACCCTGGTCTACCATCTACTGTCACTAGATTACACTGGTCTACCCTCTACTGTCATTATATTACCCTGGTATACCATCTACTGTCATTATATTAACCTCTACTGTCATTATATTACCCTGGTCTACCATCTACCGTCATTATATTACCCTGGTCTACCATCTACTGTCACTAGATTACCATGGTCTACCCTCTACTGTCATTATATTACCCTGGTCTACCATCTACTGTCATTATATTGACCTGGTCTACCCTCTACTGTCATTATATTACCCTGGTCTACTGTCAATATATTACCCTGGTCTACCATCTTCTGTCATTATATTACCCTGGTCTACCCTCTACTGTCATTATATTACCCTGGTCTACCATCTACTGTAATTATATTACACTGGTCTACCCTCTACTGTCATTATATTACACTGGTCTACCCTCTACTGTCATTATATTACCCTGGTATACCATCTGCTGTCATTATATTACCCTGGTCTACCCTTTTCTGTCATTATATTACCCTGGTCTACCATCTACTGTCATTATATTACGCTGATCTATCCTCTACTGTCATTATTTTACCCTGGTCTACCATCTACTGTCATTATATTACCCTGGTCTACCATCTACTGTCATTATATTACCCTGGTCTCTACTGTCAATATATTACCCTGGTCTACCATCTACTGTCATTATATTACCCTGTTCTACCATCTTCTGTCATTATATTAACCTGGTCTACCATCTACTGTCAATATATTACACTGGTCTCTACCATCTACTGTCATTATATTACCCTGGCCTACCCTCTACTGTCATTATATTACCCTGGTCTACCATCTACTGTCATTATATTACCCTCTACTGTCAATATATTACCCTGGTCTACCATCTACTGTGATTATATTACCCTGGTCTACCATTTACTGTCATTATATTACACTGGTCTACCATCTACTGTCACTATATTACCCTGGTCTAAACTCTACTGCCATTATATTACCCTGGTCTACCATCTACTGTCACTAGATTACACTGGTCTACCCTCTACTGTCATTATATTACCCTGGTATACCATCTACTGTCATTATATTAACCTCTACTGTCATTATATTACCCTGGTCTACCATCTACTGTCATTATATTACCCTGGTCTACCATCTACTGTCACTAGATTACCATGGTCTACCCTCTACTGTCATTATATTACCCTGGTATACCATCTACTGTCATTATATTGACCTGGTCTACCATCTACTGTCATATATTACCCTGGTCTACCATCTACTGTCATTATTTTACCCTGGTCCACCATCTACTTTCATTATATTACCCTGTTCTACTATCTACTGTAATTTTATTACCCTGGTATACAATCTACTGTCACTATATTACCCTGGTCTACCATCTACTGTCATTATATTACCCTGGTCTACCATCTACTGTCATTATATTACCCTGGTCTCTACTGTCATTATATTACCCTGGTTTACCATCTACTGTCATTATATTACCCTGTTCTACCATCTTCTGTCATTATATTACGCTGATCTATCCTCTACTGTCATTATTTTACCCTGGTCTACCATCTACTGTCATTATATTACCCTGGTATACCATCTGCTGTCATTATATTACCCTGGTCTACCCTACTGTCATTATATTACCCTGGTCTACCATCTACTGTCATTATATTACGCTGATCTATCCTCTACTGTCATTATTTTACCCTGGTCTACCATCTACTGTCATAATATTAACCTGGTCTACCATCTACTGTCATTATATTACCTTGGTCTTCCATCTACTGTCATTATACTAACCTGGTCTACCATCTACTGTCATTATATTACCCTGGCCTACCCTCTACTGTCATTATATTACCCTGGTCTACCATCTACTGTCAATATATTACCCTCTGCTGTCATTATATTACCCTGGTCTACCATCTACTGTGATTATATTACCCTGGTCTACCATTTACTGTCATTATATTACACTGGTCTACCATCTACTGTCACTATATTACCCTGGTCTAAACTCTACTGCCATTATATTACCCTGGTCTACCATCTACTGTCACTAGATTACACTGGTCTACACTCTACTGTCATTATATTACCCTGGTATACCATCTACTGTCATTATATTAACCTCTACTGTCATTAAATTACCCTGGTCTACCATATACTGTCATTATATTGCCCTGGTCTACCATCTACTGTCATTATATTACCCTGGTCTACCATCTACTGTCATTATATTACGCTGATCTATCCTCTACTGTCATTATATTACCCTGGTCTACCATCTACTGTCATTATATTACCCTGGTCTACCATCTACTGTCATTATATTACCCTGGTCTCTACTGTCATTATATTACCCTGGTTTACCATCTACTGTCATTATATTACCCTGGTATACCATCTACTGTCATGATATTGACCTGGTCTACCATCTACTGTCATTATATTACGCTGATCTATCCTCTACTGTCATTATATTACCCTGGTCTACCATCTACTGTCATTATATTACCCTGGTCTACCATCTACTGTCATTATATTACCCTGGTCTCTACTGTCATTATATTACCCTGGTTTACCATCTACTGTCATTATATTACCCTGGTCTACCATCTACTGTCATAATATTAACCTGGTCTACCATCTACTGTCATTATATTACCCTGGTCTACCATCTACTGTCATTATATTACCCTGTTCTACCATCTACTGTCATTATATTACCCTGGTCTACCATCTACTGTCATTATATTACCCTGGTCTACCATCTACTGTCATTATATTACCCTGGTCTACCCTCTACTGTCATGATATTACCCTGGTCTACACATCTACTGTCATTATTTTACCCTCTACTGTCATTATATTACCCTGGTCTACCATCTACTGTCATTATATTTCCCTGCTCTACCATCTACTGTCATTATATTAACCTGGTCTACCATCTACTGTCAATATATTACCCTGGTCTACCATCTACTGTTATTATATTACCCTGGCCATCTACTGTCATTATATTACCCTGTCATTATATTACCCTCTACTGTCTTTATATTACCCTGGTCTACCATCTACTGTCATTATATTAACCTGGTCTACCATCTACTGTCATTATATTACCCTGGTCTACCATCTACTGTCATTATATTACCCTGGTCTACCATCTACTGTCATTATATTAACCTGGTCTACCATCTACTGTCAATATATTACCCTGGTCTACCCTCTACTGTCATTATATTACCCTGGTATACCATCTACTGTCATTATATTACCGTCTACTGTCATTATATTACCCTGGTCTACCATCTACTGTCATTATATTACCCTGGTCTACCATCTACTGTCATTATATTACCCTGGTCTACCATCTGCTGTCATTATATTACCCTGGTCTTCCCTATACTGTCATTATATTACCCTGGTCTACCATCTACTGTCATTATATTACCCTGATCTATCCTCTACTGTCATTATATTACCCTGGTCTACCATCTACTGTCATTATATTACCCTGGTCTACCATCTACTGTCATTATATTACCCTGGTCTCTACTGTCATTATATTACCCTGGTCTACCATCTACTGTCATTATATTACCCTCTACTGTCATTATATTACCCTCTACTGTCATTATATTACCCTTGTCTACCATCTACTGTCATTATATTAACATCTACTGTCATTATATTACCCTGGTCTACCATCTACTGTCATTATATTACCCTGGTCTACCATCTACTGTCATTATATTACCCTGGTCTCTACTGTCATTATATTACCCTGGTCTACCATCTACTGTCAATATATTACCCTGGTCTACCATCTACTGTCATTATATTACCCTGGTCTACCATCTACTGTTATTATATTACCCTCTGCTGCCATTATATTACCCTGGTATACCATCTACTGTCATGATATTGACCTGGTCTACCATCTACTGTCATTATATTACCTGATCTATCCTCTACTGTCAATATATTACCCTGGTCTACCATCTACTGTCATTATATTACCCTGGTCTACCATCTACTGTCAATATATTACCCTGGTCTCTACTGTCATTATATTACCCTGGTCTACCATCTACTGTCAATATATTACCCTGGTCTACCATCTACTGTCAGAATATTACCTGGTCTACCATCTACTGTCATTATATTACCCTGGTCTTCCATCTACTGTCATTATACTAACCTGATCTACCATCTACTGTCATTATATTACCCTGGTCTACCATCTACTGTCATTATATTACCCTGGTCTACCATCTACTGTCATTATATTACCCTGGTCTACCCTCTACTGTCATTATATTACCCTGGTCTACCATCTACTGTCATTATTTTACCCTCTACTGTCATTATATTACCCTGGTCTACCATCTACTGTCATTATATTACCCTGCTCTACCATCTACCGTCATTATATTAACCTGGTCTACCATCTACTGTCTTTATATTACCCTGGTCTACCATCTACTGTCATTATATTACCCTGGCCTACCCTCTACTGTCATTATATTACCCTCTACTGTCTTTATATTACCCTGGTCTACCATCTACTGTCATTATATTAACCTGGTCTACCATCTACTGTCATTATATTACCCTGGTCTACCATCTACTGTCATTATATTACCCTGGTCTACCATCTACTGTCATTATATTAACCTGGTCTACCATCTACTGTCAATATATTACCCTGGTCTACCCTCTACTGTCATTATATTACCCTGGTATACCATCTACTGTCATTATATTACCGTCTACTGTCATTATATTACCCTGGTCTACCATCTACTGTCATTATATTACCCTGGTCTACCATCTACTGTCATTATATTACCCTGGTCTACCATCTGCTGTCATTATATTACCCTGGTCTTCCCTATACTGTCATTATATTACCCTGGTCTACCATCTACTGTCATTATATTACCCTGATCTATCCTCTACTGTCATTATATTACCCTGGTCTACCATCTACTGTCATTATATTACCCTGGTCTACCATCTACTGTCAATATATTACCCTGGTCTCTACTGTCATTATATTACCCTGGTCTACCATCTACTGTCATTATATTACCCTCTACTGTCATTATATTACCCTCTACTGTCATTATATTACCCTTGTCTACCATCTACTGTCATTATATTAACATCTACTGTCATTATATTACCCTGGTCTACCATCTACTGTCATTATATTACCCTGGTCTACCATCTACTGTCATTATATTACCCTGGTCTCTACTGTCATTATATTACCCTGGTCTACCATCTACTGTCAATATATTACCCTGGTCTACCATCTACTGTCAATATATTACCCTGGTCTACCATCTACTGTTATTATATTACCCTCTGCTGCCATTATATTACCATGGTCGACCATCTACTGTCATTATATTACCCTGGTCTACATATACTGTCATTATATTACTCTGGTCTACCATCTACTGTGAATATATTACACTGGTCTACCATTTACTGGCATTATATTACACTAGTCTACCATCTACTGTCATTATATTGCCCTGGTCTACCATCTACTGTCATTATATTACCCTGGTATACCATCTACTGTCATTATATTACCGTCTACTGTCATTATATTACCCTGGTCTACCATCTACTGTCATTATATTACCCTGGTCTACCATCTACTGTCATTATATTACCCTGGTCTACCATCTGCTGTCATTATATTACCCTCGTCTTCCCTATACTGTCATTATATTACCCTGGTCTACCATCTACTGTCATTATATTACCCTGATCTATCCTCTACTGTCATTATTTTACCCTGGTCTACCATCTACTGTCATTATATTACCCTGGTCTACCATCTACTGTCATTATATTACCCTGGTCTCTACTGTCAATATATTACCCTGGTCTACCATCTACTGTCATTATATTACCCTGTTCTACCATCTTCTGTCATTATATTAACCTGGTCTACCATCTACTGTCATTATATTACCCTGGTCTACCATCTACTGTCCTTATATTACCCTGGTCTCTACTGTCATTATATTACCCTGGTCTACCATCTACTGTCAATATATTACCCTGGTCTACCATCTACTGTCAATATATTACCCCTGGTCTACCATCTACTGTTATTATATTACCCTCTGCTGCCATTATATTACCATGGTCGACCATCTACTGTCATTATATTACCCTGGTCTACATCTACTGTCATTATATTACTCTGGTCTACCATCTACTGTGAATATATTACACTGGTCTACCATTTACTGGCATTATATTACACAAGTCTACCATCTACTGTCATTATATTACCCTGGTCTACCATCTACTGTCATTATATTATCCTGGTCTACCCTCTACTGTCATTATATTACCCTGGTATACCATCTACTGTCATTATATTACCGTCTACTGTCATTATATTACCCTGGTCTACCATCTACTGTCATTATATTACCCTGGTCTACCATCTACTGTCATTATATTACCCTGGTCTACCATCTGCTGTCATTATATTACCCTGGTCTTCCCTATACTGTCATTATATTACCCTGGTCTACCATCTACTGTCATTATATTACGCTGATCTATCCTCTACTGTCATTATTTTACCCTGGTCTACCATCTACTGTCATTATATTACCCTGGTCTACCATCTACTGTCATTATATTACCCTGGTCTCTACTGTCAATATATTACCCTGGTCTACCATCTACTGTCATTATATTACCCTGTTCTACCATCTTCTGTCATTATATTAACCTGGTCTACCATCTACTGTCAATATATTACACTGGTCTACCATCTACTGTCATTATATTACCCTGGCCTACCCTCTACTGTCATTATATTACCCTGGTCTACCATCTACTGTCATTATATTACCCTCTACTGTCAATATATTACCCTGGTCTACCATCTACTGTGATTATATTACCCTGGTCTACCATTTACTGTCATTATATTACACTGGTCTACCATCTACTGTCACTATATTACCCTGGTCTAAACTCTACTGCCATTATATTACCCTGGTCTACCATCTACTGTCACTAGATTACACTGGTCTACCCTCTACTGTCATTATATTACCCTGGTATACCATCTACTGTCATTATATTAACCTCTACTGTCATTATATTACCCTGGTCTACCATCTACCGTCATTATATTACCCTGGTCTACCATCTACTGTCACTAGATTACCATGGTCTACCCTCTACTGTCATTATATTACCCTGGTATACCATCTACTGTCATTATATTGACCTGGTCTACCATCTACTGTCAATATATTACCCTGGTCTACCATCTACTGTCATTATTTTACCCTGGTCCACCATCTACTTTCATTATATTACCCTGTTCTACTATCTACTGTAATTTTATTACCCTGGTATACATCTACTGTCACTATATTACCCTGGTCTACCATCTACTGTCATTATATTACCCTGGTCTACCATCTACTGTCATTATATTACCCTGGTCTCTACTGTCATTATATTACCCTGGTTTACCATCTACTGTCATTATATTACCCTGTTCTACCATCTTCTGTCATTATATTACGCTGATCTATCCTCTACTGTCATTATTTTACCCTGGTCTACCATCTACTGTCATTATATTACCCTGGTATACCATCTGCTGTCATTATATTACCCTGGTCTACCCTGTACTGTCATTATATTACCCTGGTCTACCATCTACTGTCATTATATTACTCTGGTCTACCCTCTACTGTCATTATATTACCCTGGTCTACCATCTACTGTCATTATATTACCCTGGTCTACCATCTGCTGTCATTATATTACCTTGGTCTTCCATCTACTGTCATTATACTAACCTGGTCTACCATCTACTGTCATTATATTACCCTGGCCTACCCTCTACTGTCATTATATTACCCTGGTCTACCATCTACTGTCAATATATTACCCTCTGCTGTCATTATATTACCCTCTACTGTCAATATATTACCCTGGTCTACCATTTACTGTCATTATATTACACTGGTCTACCATCTACTGTCACTATATTACCCTGGTCTAAACTCTACTGCCATTATATTACCCTGGTCTACCATCTACTGTCACTAGATTACACTGGTCTACCCTCTACTGTCATTATATTACCCTGGTATACCATCTACTGTCATTATATTAACCTCTACTGTCATTAAATTACCCTGGTCTACCATATACTGTCATTATATTACCCTGGTCTACCATCTACTGTCATTATATTACCCTGGTCTACCATCTACTGTCATTATATTACGCTGATCTATCCTCTACTGTCATTATATTACCCTGGTCTACCATCTACTGTCATTATATTTCCCTGGTCTACCATCTACTGTCATTATATTACCCTGGTCTCTACTGTCATTATATTACCCTGGTTTACCATCTACTGTCATTATATTACCCTGGTATACCATCTACTGTCATGATATTGACCTGGTCTACCATCTACTGTCATTATATTACGCTGATCTATCCTCTACTGTCATTATATTACCCTGGTCTACCATCTACTGTCATTATATTACCCTGGTCTACCATCTACTGTCATTATATTACCCTGGTCTCTACTGTCATTATATTACCCTGGTTTACCATCTACTGTCATTATATTACCCTGGTCTACCATCTACTGTCATAATATTAACCTGGTCTACCATCTACTGTCATTATATTACCCTGGTCTTCATCTACTGTCATTATACTAACCTGATCTACCATCTACTGTCATTATATTACCCTGGTCTACCATCTACTGTCATTATATTACCCTGGTCTACCATCTACTGTCATTATATTACCCTGGCCTACCCTCTACTGTCATGATATTACCCTGGTCTACCATCTACTGTCATTATTTTACCCTCTACTGTCATTATATTACCCTGGTCTACCATCTACTGTCATTATATTTCCCTGCTCTACCATCTACTGTCATTATATTAACCTGGTCTACCATCTACTGTCAATATATTACCCTGGTCTACCATCTACTGTTATTATATTACCCTGGTCTACCCTCTACTGTCATTATATTACCCTCTACTGTCTTTATATTACCCTGGTCTACCATCTACTGTCATTATATTAACCTGGTCTACCATCTACTGTCATTATATTACCCTGGTCTACCATCTACTGTCATTATATTACCCTGGTCTACCATCTACTGTCATTATATTAACCTGGTCTACCATCTACTGTCAATATATTACCCTGGTCTACCCTCTACTGTCATTATATTACCCTGGTATACCATCTACTGTCAGTATATTACTGGTCGTCTACTGTCATTATATTACCCTGGTCTACCATCTACTGTCATTATATTACCCTGGTCTACCATCTACTGTCATTATATTACCCTGGTCTACCATCTGCTGTCATTATATTACCCTGGTCTTCCCTATACTGTCATTATATTACCCTGGTCTACCATCTACTGTCATTATATTACCCTGATCTATCCTCTACTGTCATTATATTACCCTGGTCTACCATCTACTGTCATTATATTACCCTGGTCTACCATCTACTGTCAATATATTACCCTGGTCTCTACTGTCATTATATTACCCTGGTCTACCATCTACTGTCATTATATTACCCTCTACTGTCATTATATTACCCTCTACTGTCATTATATTACCCTTGTCTACCATCTACTGTCATTATATTAACATCTACTGTCATTATATTACCCTGGTCTACCATCTACTGTCATTATATTACCCTGGTCTACCATCTACTGTCATTATATTACCCTGGTCTCTACTGTCATTATATTACCCTGGTCTACCATCTACTGTCAATATATTACCCTGGTCTACCATCTACTGTCAATATATTACCCTGGTCTACCATCTACTGTTATTATATTACCCTCTGCTGCCATTATATTACCATGGTCGACCATCTACTGTCATTATATTACCCTGGTCTACATCTACTGTCATTATATTACTCTGGTCTACCATCTACTGTGAATATATTACACTGGTCTACCATTTACTGGCATTATATTACACAAGTCTACCATCTACTGTCATTATATTACCCTGGTCTACCATCTACTGTCATTATATTATCCTGGTCTACCCTCTACTGTCATTATATTACCCTGGTATACCATCTACTGTCATTATATTACCGTCTACTGTCATTATATTACCCTGGTCTACCATCTACTGTCATTATATTACCCTGGTCTACCATCTACTGTCATTATATTACCCTGGTCTACCATCTGCTGTCATTATATTACCCTGGTCTTCCCTATACTGTCATTATATTACCCTGGTCTACCATCTACTGTCATTATATTACCCTGATCTATCCTCTACTGTCATTATATTACCCTGGTCTACCATCTACTGTCATTATATTACCCTGGTCTACCATCTACTGTCAATATATTACATTACAATATATTATATATTACAATATATATTACAATATATTACATATTACATTATATTACATTCAATATATTATATTCTTCCCTATTTGATTTGATTTGATTTGATTTCAATATATTACCCTGGTCTCTACTGTCATTATATTACCCTGGTCTACCATCTACTGTCAATATATTACCCTGGTCTACCATCTACTGTCAGAATATTAACCTGGTCTACCATCTACTGTCATTATATTACCCTGGTCTACTATCTACTGTCATTATATTACACTGGTCTACCCTCTACTGTCATTATATTACCCTGGTCTACCATCTACTGTCATTATATTACAATTTTCTACCTTCTACTGTCATTATATTAACCTGGTCTACCAACCTACTGTCAATATATTACCCTGTTCTACCATCTACTGTCAGTATATTACCCTGGTCTAAACTCTACTGCCATTATGTTACCCTGGTCTACCATCTACTGTCACTAGATTGCACTGGTCTACCATACACTGTCATGATATTACCCTGGTCTACCATCTACTGTCATTATATTAACCTGGTCTAACATCTACTGTCATTATAATACCCTGGTCTACCATCTACTGTCATTATATTACCCTGGTCTACCCTCTACTGTCATTATATTCCCCTGTCTACCATCTACTGTCATTATATTACCCTGGTCTCCATCTACTGTCATTATATTACCCTGGTCTACCATCTACTGTCATTATATTACACTGGTCTACCATCTAATGTCATTATATTATCCTGGTCTACCATCTACTGTCATTATATTACCCTGGTCTACCATCTACTGTCATTATATTAACCTGGTCTACCATCTACTGTCAATATATTACCCTGGTCTACCTCTACTGTCATTATATTACCCTGGTCTACCATCTACTGTCAGTATATTACCTGGTCTACTGTCATTATATTACCCTGGTCGACCATCTACTGTCATTACATTACCCTGGTCTACCATCTACTGTCATTATATTACCCTTGTCTAACCTCTACTGTCATTATATTACCATGGTCTACCCTATACTGTCATTATATTACCCTGGTCTACCATCTACTGTCATTATATTACCCTGATCTAACATCTACTGTCATTATATTACCCTGGTCTGACCTCTACTGTTATTCTATTACCCTGGTCTCTACTGTCATTATATTACCCTGGTCTAACCTCTACTGTCATTATATTACCCTGGTCTACAATCTCCTGTCATTATCTTACCCTGGTCTAACCTCTACTGTCATTGTATTACCCTGGTCTCTACTGTCATTATATTACCCTGGTCTACCATCTACTGTCATTATATTAACATCTACTGTCATTATATTACCCTGGTCTACCATCTACTGTCATTATATTAACCTGGTCTACAACCTACTGTCAATATATTACCCTGTTCTACCATCTACTGTCAGTATATTACCCTGGTCTAAACTCTACTGCCATTATGTTACCCTGGTCTACCATCTACTGTCACTAGATTGCACTGGTCTACCATCTACTGTCATTAAATTAACCTGGTCTACCATACACTGTCATGATATTACCCTGGTCTACCATCTACTGTCATTATATTAACCTGGTCTAACATCTACTGTCATTATAATACCCTGGTCTACCATCTACTGTCATTATATTACCCTGGTCTACCCTCTACTGTCATTATATTACCCTGTCTACCATCTACTGTCATTATATTACCGTCTACTGTCATTATATTACCCTGGTCTACCATCTACTGTCATTATATTACACTGGTCTACCATCTAATGTCATTATATTATCCTGGTCTACCATCTACTGTCATTATATTACCCTGGTCTACCATCTACTGTCATTATATTAACCTGGTCTACCATCTACTGTCAATATATTACCCTGGTCTACCTCTACTGTCATTATATTACCCTGGTCTACCATCTACTGTCAGTATATTACCATCTACTGTCATTATATTACCCTGGTTTACCATCTACTGTCATTATATTACCCTGGTCTACCATCTACTGTCAATATATTACCCTGGTCTACCATCTGCTGTCATTATATTACCCTGGTCTTCCCTATACTGTCATTATATTACCCTGGTCTACCATCTACTGTCATTATATTACCCTGATCTATCCTCTACTGTCATTATATTACCCTGGTCTACCATCTACTGTCATTATATTACCCTGGTCTACCATCTACTGTCATTATATTACCCTGGTCTCTACTGTCATTATATTACCCTGGTCTACCATCTACTGTCATTATATTACCCTCTACTGTCATTATATTACCCTCTACTGTCATTATATTACCCTTGTCTACCATCTACTGTCATTATATTAACATCTACTGTCATTATATTACCCTGGTCTACCATCTACTGTCATTATATTACCCTGGTCTACCATCTACTGTCATTATATTACCCTGGTCTCTACTGTCATTATATTACCCTGGTCTACCATCTACTGTCATTATATTACCCTGGTCTACCATCTACTGTCATTATATTACCCTGGTCTACCTTCTACTGTCATTATATTACCCTGGTCTACCATCTACTGCCATTATATTACCATGGTCGACCATCTACTGTCATTATATTACCCTGGTCTACATCTACTGTCATTATATTACTCTGGTCTACCATCTACTGTGAATATATTACACTGGTCTACCATTTACTGGCATTATATTACACAAGTCTACCATCTACTGTCATTATATTACCCTGGTCTACCATCTACTGTCATTATATTATCCTGGTCTACCCTCTACTGTCATTATATTACCCTGGTATACCATCTACTGTCATTATATTACCATCTACTGTCATTATATTACCCTGGTCTACCATCTACTGTCATTATATTATCCTGGTCTACCATCTACTGTCATTATATTACCCTGGTCTACCATCTGCTGTCATTATATTACCCTGGTCTTCCCTATACTGTCATTATATTACCCTGGTCTACCATCTACTGTCATTATATTACCCTGATCTATCCTCTACTGTCATTATATTACCCTGGTCTACAATCTACTGTCACTATATTACCCTGGTCTACCATCTACTGTCAATATATTACATTACAATATATTATATATTACAATATATATTACAATATATTACATATTACATTATATTACATTCAATATATTATATTCTTCCCTATTTGATTTGATTTGAATATATTACCCTGGTCTCTACTGTCATTATATTACCCTGGTCTACCATCTACTGTCTATATATTACCCTGGTCTACCATCTACTGTCAGAATATTAACCTGGTCTACCATCTACTGTCATTATATTACCCTGGTCTACTATCTACTGTCATTATATTACACTGGTCTACCCTCTACTGTCATTATATTACCCTGGTCTACCATCTACTGTCATTATATTACCCTTTTCTACCTTCTACTGTCATTATATTAACCTGGTCTACAACCTACTGTCAATATATTACCCTGTTCTACCATCTACTGTCAGTATATTACCCTGGTCTAAACTCTACTGCCATTATGTTACCCTGGTCTACCATCTACTGTCACTAGATTGCACTGGTCTACCATCTACTGTCATTAAATTAACCTGGTCTACCATACACTGTCATGATATTACCCTGGTCTACCATCTACTGTCATTATATTAACCTGGTCTAACATCTACTGTCATTATAATACCCTGGTCTACCATCTACTGTCATTATATTACCCTGGTCTACCCTCTACTCTCATTACATTCCCCTGTCTACCATCTACTGTCATTATATTACCGTCTACTGTCATTATATTACCCTGGTCTACCATCTACTGTCATTATATTACACTGGTCTACCATCTAATGTCATTATATTATCCTGGTCTACCATCTACTGTCATTATATTACCCTGGTCTACCATCTACTGTCATTATATTAACCTGGTCTACCATCTACTGTCAATATATTACCCTGGTCTACCCTCTACTGTCATTATATTACCCTGGTATACCATCTACTGTCAGTATATTACCTGGTCTACTGTCATTATATTACCCTGGTCTACCATCTACTGTCATTATATTACCCTGGTCTACCATCTACTGTCAATATATTACCCTGGTCTACCATCTGCTGTCATTATATTACCCTGGTCTACCATCTACTGTCATTATATTACCCTGATCTATCCTCTACTGTCATTATATTACCCTGGTCTACCATCTACTGTCATTATATTACCCTGGTCTACCATCTACTGTCATTATATTACCCTGGTCTCTACTGTCATTATATTACCCTGGTCTACCATCTACTGTCATTATATTACCCTCTACTGTCATTATATTACCTCTACTGTCATTATATTACCCTTGTCTACCATCTACTGTCATTATATTACCCTGGTCTATCTACTGTCATTATATTAGCCTGGTCGACCATCTACTGTCATTATATTACCCTGGTCTACACTCTACTGTCATTATATTACCCTGGTCTCTACTACCATTATATTACCCTGGTCTATCTACTGTCATTTTATTACCCTGGTCTACAATCTACTGTCATTGTATTACCCTGGTCTATCATCTACTGTCATTATATTACCCTGGTCTCTACTGTCATTATTTTACCCTGGTCTACCATCTACTGTCAATATATTACCCTGGTCTACCATCTACTGTCATTATATTACCCTGGTCTACCATCTACTGTTATTATATTACCCTCTACTGCCATTATATTACCATGGTCGACCATCTACTGTCATTATATTACCCTGGTCTACATCTACTGTCATTATATTACTCTGGTCTACCATCTACTGTGAATATATTACACTGGTCTACCATTTACTGGCATTATATTACACAAGTCTACCATCTACTGTCATTATATTACCCTGGTCTACCATCTACTGTCATTATATTATCCTGGTCTACCCTCTACTGTCATTATATTACCCTGGTATACCATCTACTGTCATTATATTACCTGTCTACTGTCATTATATTACCCTGGTCTACCATCTACTGTCATTATATTACCCTGGTCTACCATCTGCTGTCATTATATTACCCTGGTCTTCCCTATACTGTCATTATATTACCCTGGTCTACCATCTACTGTCATTATATTACCCTGATCTATCCTCTACTGTCATTATATTACCCTGGTCTACCATCTACTGTCATTATATTACCCTGGTCTACCATCTACTGTCAATATATTACATTACAATATATTATATATTACAATATATATTACAATATATTACATATTACATTATATTACATTCAATATATTATATTCTTCCCTATTTGATTTGATTTGATTTGAATATATTACCCTGGTCTCTACTGTCATTATATTACCCTGGTCTACCATCTACTGTCAATATATTACCCTGGTCTACCATCTACTGTCAGAATATTACCCTGGTCTACCATCTACTGTCAATATATTACATTACAATATATTATATATTACAATATATATTACAATATATTACATATTACATTATATTACATTCAATATATTATATTCTTCCCTATTTGATTTGATTTGATTTGATTTGAATATATTACCCTGGTCTCTACTGTCATTATATTACCCTGGTCTACCATCTACTGTCATTATATTACCCTGGTCTACCATCTACTGTCATTATATTACCCTGTTCTACCATCTACTGTCATTATATTACCCTGGTCTACCATCTCCTGTCATTATATTACCCTGGTCTACCCTCTACTGTTATTATATAACCCTACTCTCCCATGGTCTCCCGTCTACTGTCATTATATTACCCTGGTCTACCATCTACTGTCATTATAGCACCCTGGTCTACCATCTACTGTCATTTTTTACCCTGGTCTACCATCTACTGTCATTATATTACCCTGGTCTCTCCTGTCATTATATTACCCTGGTCTACCATCTACAGTCATTATATCACCCTGGTCTACCATCTACTGTCATTATATTACCCTGGTCTACCATCTACTGTCATTATATTACCCTGGTCTCTCCTGTCATTATATTACCCTGGTCTACCATCTACAGTCATTATATCACCCTGGTCTACCATCTACTGTCATTATATTTCCCTGGTCTGCCATCTACTGTCATTATATTACCCTGGTCTACCCTCTACTGTCACTATATTACCCTCGTCTATCTACTGTCATTATATTACCCTGGTCTACCATCTACTGTCATTATATTACCCTGGTCTACCCTCTACTGTCATTATATTACCCTGGTCTCTACTGTCATTATATTACCCTGGTCCACCATCTACTGTCATTATATTACCCTGGTCTACCCTCTACTGTCATTATATTACCCTGGTCTCTACTGTCATTATATTACCCTGGTCTACCATCCACTGTCATTATATAACCCTGGACTACCATCTACTGTCATTATATTACCCTGTTCTACCATCTACTGTCATTATATTATCCTGGTCTACCATCTACTGTCATTATATTACCCTGGTCTACCCTCTACTGTCATTATATTACCCTACTCTCCCCTGGTCTCCCGTCTACTGTCATTATATTACCCTGGTCTACCATCTACTGTCATTATATTACCCTGGTCTACACTCTACTGTCATTATATCACCCTGGTCTCTCCTGTCATTATATTACCCTGGTCTACCATCTACAGTCATTATATCACCCTGGTCTAGCATCCACTGTCATTATATTACCCTGGTCTACCCTCTACTGTCATTATATTACCCTGGCCTGCCATCTACTGTCATTATATTACCCTGGTCTCTACTGTCATTATATTACCCTGGTCTAAACTCTACTGTCATTATATTACCCTGGTCTGCCATCTACTGTCATTATATTACTCTGGTCTACCATCTACTGTCATTATAATACCCTGGTCGACTCTCTACTGTCATTATATTACCCTGGTCTACCCTCTACTGTCATAATATTACCCTGGTCTCTACTGTCATTATATTACCCTGGTCTAAACTCTACTGTCATTATATTACCCTGGTCTACCATCTACTGTCATTATATTACCCTGGTCTACCATATACTGTCATTATATTACCCTGGTCTGCCATCTACTGTCATTATATTACCCTGGTCTACCATCCCCTGTCATTATATTACCGTGGTCTACCATCTACTTTCATTATATTACCCTGGTCTATCCTCTACTGTCATTATATTACCCTGGTCTACCATCTACTGTCATTATTTTACCCTGGTCTACCCTCTACTGTCATTATATTACCCTGGTCTGCCATCTACTGTCATTATATTACTCTGGTCTACCATCTACTGTCATTATAATTCCCTGGTCGACCCTCTACTGTCATTATTTTACCCTGGTCTACCCTCTACTGTCATAATATTACCCTGGTCTCTACTGTCATTATATTACCCTGGTCTAAACTCTACTGTCATTATATTACCCTGGTCTACCATCCCCTGTCATTATATTACCCTGGTCTACCATCTACTGTCATTATATTACCCTGGCCTGCCATTTACTGTCATTATATTACCCTGGTCTACCATCTACTGTCATTATATTACCCTGGTCTGCCATCTACTGTCATTATAATACCCTGGTCTACTATCTACTGTAATTATATTACCCTGGTCTACCCTCTACTGTCATTATATTACCCTGGTCTACCGTCTACTGTCATTATATTACCCTGGTCTCTAATGTCATTATATTACCCTGGTCTACCATCCGCTGTCATTACATTACCCTGGTCTACCATCTACTGTCATTATATTACCCTGGTCTACCATCTACTGTCATTATATTACCCTGGTCTACCATCTACTGTCATTATATTACCCTGGTCTACCCTCTACTGTCATTATATTACCCTGGTCTACCATCTACTTTCAATATATTACCCTGGTCTACCATCCCCTGTCATTACATTACCCTGGTCTACCATCTACTGTCATTATATTACCCTGGTCTACCATCTACTGTCATTATATTACTCTGGTCTACCATCTACTGTCATTATAATACCCTGGTCGACCCTCTACTGTCATTATATTACCCTGGTCTACCCTCTACTGTCATAATATTACCCTGGTCTCTACTGTCATTATATTACCCTGGTCTAAACTCTACTGTCATTATATTACCCTGGTCTACCATCCCCTGTCATTATATTACCCTGGTCTACCATCTACTGTCATTATATTACCCTGGCCTGCCATTTACTGTCATTATATTACCCTGGTCTACCATCTACTGTCATTATATTACCCTGGTCTGCCATCTACTGTCATTATAATACCCTGGTCTACTATCTACTGTAATTATATTACCCTGGTCTACCCTCTACTGTCATTATATTACCCTGGTCTACCGTCTACTGTCATTATATTACCCTGGTCTCTAATGTCATTATATTACCCTGGTCTACCATCCGCTGTCATTACATTACCCTGGTCTACCATCTACTGTCATTATATTACCCTGGTCTACCATCTACTGTCATTATATTACCCTGGTCTACCATCTACTGTCATTATATTACCCTGGTCTACCATCTACTGTCATTATATTACCCTGGTCTACCCTCTACTATCATTATATTACCCTGGTCTACCATCCCCTGTCATTACATTACCCTGGTCTACCATCTACTGTCATTATATTACCCTGGTCTACCATCTACTGTCATTATATTACCCTGGTCTACCATCCCCTGTTATTATATTACCCTGGTCTAAACTCTACTGTCATTATATTACCCTGGTCTACCATCTACTGTCATTATATTACCCTGGTCTACCATCCCCTGTCATTACATTACCCTGGTCGACCCTCTACTGTCATTATATTACCCTGGTCTACCATCTACTGTCACTATATTACCCTGGTCTACCATCTACTGTCATTATATTTCCCTGGTCTACCATCTACTGTCATTATATTACCCTGGTCTACCATCTAATGTCATTATTATTTCCTGGTCTACCATCTACTGTGATTATATTACCCTGGTCTACCATATACTGTCATTATATTACCGTGGTCTACCATCTACTGTCATTATATTACCCTGGTCTATATTACCCTGGTTTATATTTCCCTCTACTTTACCATCTACTGTCATTATATTACCCTGGTCTACCATCTACTGTCATTATATTACCCTACTCTCCCTGGTCTCCTTCTACTGTAATTATATAACCCTGGACTACCATCTACTGTCATTATATTATCCTGTTCTACCATCTACTGTCATTATATTACCCTGGTCTACCATCTCCTGTCATTATATTACCCTGGTCTACCCTCTACTGTCATTATATAACCCTACTCTCCCCTGGTCTCCCGTCTACTGTCATTATATTACCCTGGTCTACCATCTACTGTCATTATATTACCCTGGTCTACACTCTACTGTCATTATAGCACCCTGGTCTACCATCTACTGTCATTATATTACCCTGGTCTACCATCTACTGTCATTATATTACCCTGGTCTCTCCTGTCATTATATTACCCTGGTCTACCATCTACAGTCATTATATCACCCTGGTCTACCATCTACTGTCATTATATTACCCTGGTCTACCATCTACTGTCATTATATTACCCTGGTCTCTCCTGTCATTATATTACCCTGGTCTACCATCTACAGTCATTATATCACCCTGGTCTACCATCTACTGTCATTATATTACCCTGGTCTGCCATCTACTGTCATTATATTACCCTGGTCTACCCTCTACTGTCACTATATTACCCTGGTCTATCTACTGTCATTATATTACCCTGGTCTACCATCTACTGTCATTATATTACCCTGGTCTACCCTCTACTGTCATTATAT
The DNA here is from genome assembly GCF_018296145.1 of Oncorhynchus tshawytscha. Lineage (NCBI taxonomy): Eukaryota > Metazoa > Chordata > Actinopteri > Salmoniformes > Salmonidae > Oncorhynchus > Oncorhynchus tshawytscha. Next base: position 30,971 of record NW_024608898.1, read on the forward strand.
TACCCTGGTCTCTACTGTCATTATATTACCCTGGTCTCTACTGTCATTATATTACCCTGGTCTACCATCCACTGTCATTATATAACCCTGGACTACCATCTACTGTCATTATATTACCCTGTTCTACCATCTACTGTCATTATATTATCCTGGTCTACCATCTACTGTCATTATATTACCCTGGTCTACCCTCTACTGTCATTATATTACCCTACTCTCCCCTGGTCTCCCGTCTACTGTCATTATATTACCCTGGTCTACCATCTACTGTCATTATATTACCCTGGTCTACCATCTACTGTCATTATATTACCCTGGTCTCTCCTGTCATTATATTACCCTGGTCTACCATCTACAGTCATTATATCACCCTGGTCTACCATCTACTGTCATTATATTACCCTGGTCTGCCATCTACTGTCATTATATTACCCTGGTGTACCCTCTACTGTCATTATATTACCCTGGTCTCTACTGTCATTATATTACCCTGGTCTAAACTCTACTGTCATTATATTACCCTGGTCTGCCATCTACTGTCATTATATTACTCTGGTCTACCATCTACTGTCATTATAATACCCTGGTCGACCCTCTACTGTCATTATATTACCCTGGTCTACCCTCTACTGTCATAATATTACCCTGGTCTCTATTGTCATTATATTACCCTGGTCTAAACTCTACTGTCATTATATTACCCTGGTCTACCATCTACTGTCATTATATTACCCTGGTCTACCATCTACTGTCATTATATTACCCTGGTCTGCCATCTACTGTCATTATATTACCCTGGTCTACCATCCCCTGTCATTATATTACCCTGGTCTACCATCTACTGTCATTATATTACCCTGGCCTGCCATTTACTGTCATTATATTACCCTGGTCTACCATCTACTGTCATTATATTACCCTGGTCTGCCATCTACTGTCATTATAATACCCTGGTCTACTATCTACTGTAATTATATTACCCTGGTCTACCCTCTACTGTCATTATATTACCCTGGTCTACCGTCTACTGTCATTATATTACCCTGGTCTCTAATGTCATTATATTACCCTGGTCTACCATCCGCTGTCATTACATTACCCTGGTCTACCATCTACTGTCATTATATTACCCTGGTCTACCATCTACTGTCATTATATTACCCTGGTCTACCATCTACTGTCATTATATTACCCTGGTCTACCCTCTACTGTCATTATATTACTGTCATTATATTACCCATGGTCTACCATCTACTTTCAATATATTACCCTGGTCTATCCTCTACTGTCATTATATTACCCTGGTCTACCCTCTACTGTCATTATATTACCCTGGTCTCTACTGTCATTATATTACCCTGGTCTACCATCTACTGTCATTATATTACCCTGATCTACCATCCCCTGTTATTATATTACCCTGGTCTAAACTCTACTGTCATTATATTACCCTGGTCTACCATCTACTGTCATTATATTACCCTGGTCTACCATCTACTGTCATTATATTACCCTGATCTACCATCCCCTGTTATTATATTACCCTGGTCTAAACTCTACTGTCATTATATTACCCTGGTCTACCATCTACTGTCATTATATTACCCTGGTCTACCATCCCCTGTAATTACATTTCCCTGGTCTAAACTCTACTGTCATTATATTACCCTGGTCTGCCATCTACTGTCATTATATTTCCCTGGTCTACCATCTACTCTCATTATATTACCCTGATCTACCATCCCCTGTTATTATATTACCTTGGTCTAAACTCTACTGTCATTATAGCACCCTGGTCTACCATCTACTGTCATTTTTACCCTGGTCTACCCTCTACTGTCACTATATTACCCTGGTCTATCTACTGTCATTATATTACCCTGGTCTACCATCTACAGTCATTATATCACCCTGGTCTACCATCTAATGTCATTATATTACCCTGGTCTACCATCTACTGTCATTATATTACCCTGGTCTCTCCTGTCATTATATTACCCTGGTCTACCATCTACAGTCATTATATCACCCTGGTCTACCATCTACTGTCATTATATTACCCTGGTCTGCCATCTACTGTCATTATATTACCCTGGTCTACCCTCTACTGTCACTATATTACCCTGGTCTATCTACTGTCATTATATTACCCTGGTCTACCATCTACTGTCATTATATTACCCTGGTCTACCCTCTACTGTCATTATATTACCCTGGTCTCTACTGTCATTATATTACCCTGGTCCACCATCTACTGTCATTATATTACCCTGGTCTACCCTCTACTGTCATTATATTACCCTGGTCTCTACTGTCATTATATTACCCTGGTCTACCATCCACTGTCATTATATAACCCTGGACTACCATCTACTGTCATTATATTACCCTGTTCTACCATCTACTGTCATTATATTATCCTGGTCTACCATCTACTGTCATTATATTACCCTGGTCTACCCTCTACTGTCATTATATTACCCTACTCTCCCTGGTCTCCCGTCTACTGTCATTATATTACCCTGGTCTACCATCTACTGTCATTATATTACCCTGGTCTACCATCTACTGTCATTATATTACCCTGGTCTCTCCTGTCATTATATTACCCTGGTCTACCATCTACAGTCATTATATCACCCTGGTCTACCATCTACTGTCATTATATTACCCTGGTCTACCATCTACTGTCATTATATTACCCTGGTCTACCATCTACTGTCATTATATTACCCTGGTCTCTACTGTCATTATATTACCCTGGTCTAAACTCTACTGTCATTATATTACCCTGGTCTGCCATCTACTGTCATTATATTACTCTGGTCTACCATCTACTGTCATTATAATACCCTGGTCGACCCTCTACTGTCATTATATTACCCTGGTCTACCCTCTACTGTCATAATATTACCCTGGTCTCTACTGTCATTATATTACCCTGGTCTAAACTCTACTGTCATTATATTACCCTGGTCTACCATCTACTGTCATTATATTACCCTGGTCTACCATATACTGTCATTATATTACCCTGGTCTGCCATCTACTGTCATTATATTACCCTGGTCTACCATCCCCTGTCATTATATTACCCTGGTCTACCATCTACTGTCATTATATTACCCTGGTCTACCCTCTACTGTCATTATATTACCCTGGTCTCTACTGTCATTATATTACCCTGGTCTAAACTCTACTGTCATTATATTACCCTGGTCTGCCATCTACTGTCATTATATTACTCTGGTCTACCATCTACTGTCATTATAATACCCTGGTCGACTCTCTACTGTCATTATATTACCCTGGTCTACCCTCTACTGTCATAATATTACCCTGGTCTAAACTCTACTGTCATTATATTACCCTGGTCTACCATCCCCTGTCATTATATTACCCTGGTCTACCATCTACTGTCATTATATTACCATGGCCTGCCATTTACTGTCATTATATTACCCAGGTCTACCATCTACTGTCATTATATTACCCTGGTCTGCCATCTACTGTCATTATAATACCCTGGTCTACTATCTACTGTCATTATATTACCCTGGTCTACCCTCTACTGTCATTATATTACCCTGGTCTACCGTCTACTGTCATTATATAACCCTGGTCTCTAATGTCATTATATTACCCTGGTCTACCATCCCTGTCATTACATTACCCTGGTCTACCATCTACTGTCATTATATTACCCTGGTCTACCATCTACTGTCATTATATTACCCTGGTCTACCATCTACTGTCATTATATTACCCTGGTCTACCCTCTACTGTCATTATATTACCCTGGTCTACCATCTACTGTCATATATTACCCTGGTCTACCATCCCTGTCATTATATTACCCTGGTCTACCATCTACTGTCATTATATTACCCTGGTCTGCCATCTACTGTCATTATATTACTCTGGTCTACCATCTACTGTCATTATAATACCCTGGTCGACCCTCTACTGTCATTATTTTACCCTGGTCTACCATCTACTGTCATAATATTACCCTGGTCTCTACTGTCATTATATTACCCTGGTCTAAACTCTACTGTCATTATATTACCCTGGTCTACCATCCCCTGTCATTATATTACCCTGGTCTACCATCTACTGTCATTATATTACCCTTGCCTGCCATTTACTGTCATTATATTACCCTGGTCTACCATCTACTGTCATTATATTACCCTGGTCTGCCATCTACTGTCATTATAATACCCTGGTCTACTATCTACTGTCATTATATTACCCTGGTCTACCCTCTACTGTCATTATATTACCCTGGTCTACCGTCTACTGTCATTATATAACCCTGGTCTCAATGTCATTATATTACCCTGGTCTACCATCCCCTGTCATTACATTACCCTGGTCTACCATCTACTGTCATTATATTACCCTGGTCTACCATCTACTGTCATTATATTACCCTGGTCTACCATCTACTGTCATTATATTACCCTGGTCTACCCTCTACTGTCATTATATTACCATGGTCTACCATCTACTTTCAATATATTACCCTGGTCTACCATCCCTGTCATTATATTACCCTGGTCTACCATCTACTGTCATTATATTACCCTGGTCTACCATCTACTGTCATTATATTACCCTGGTCTACCATCCCCTGTTATTATATTACCCTGGTCTAAACTCTACTGTCATTATATTACCCTGGTCTACCATCTACTGTCATTATATTACCCTGGTCTACCATCCCCTGTCATTACATTACCCTGGTCTAAACTCTACTGTCATTATATTACCCTGGTCTGCCATCTACTGTCATTATATTACCCTGGTCTACCATCTACTGTCATTATAATACCCTGGTCGACCCTCTACTGTCATTATATTACCCTGGTCTACCATCTACTGTCACTATATTACCCTGGTCTACCATCTACTGTCATTATATTTCCCTGGTCTACCATCTACTGTCATTATATTACCCTGGTCTACCATCTAATGTCATTATTATTTCCCTCGTCTACCATCTACTGTGATTATATTACCCTGGTCTACCATATACTGTCATTATATTACCGTGGTCTACCATCTACTGTCATTATATTACCCTGGTCTATATTACCCTGGTTTATATTTCCCTCTACTTTACCATCTACTGTCATTATATTACCCTGGTCTACCATCTACTGTCATTATATTACCCTACTCTCCCCTGGTCTCCCTTCTACTGTCATTATATTACCCTGGTCTACCATCTACTGTCATTATATTACCCTGTTCTACCATCTACTGTCATTATATTACCCTGGTCTACCATCTACTGTCATTATATTACCCTGGTCTACCTCTCTACTGTTATTATATAACCCTACTCTCCCATGGTCTCCGTCTACTGTCATTATATTACCCTGGTCTACCATCTACTGTCATTATATTACCCTGGTCTACACTCTACTGTCATTATAGCACCCTGGTCTACCATCTACTGTCATTATATTACCCTGGTCTACCATCTACTGTCATTATATTACCCTGGTCTCTCCTGTCATTATATTACCCTGGTCTACCATCTACAGTCATTATATCACCCTGGTCTACCATCTACTGTCATTATATTACCCTGGTCTACCATCTACTGTCATTATATTACCCTGGTCTCTCCTGTCATTATATTACCCTGGTCTACCATCTACAGTCACTATATCACCCTGGTCTACCATCTACTGTCATTATATTACCCTGGTCTGCCATCTACTGTCATTATATTACCCTAGTCTACCCTCTACTGTCACTATATTACCCTGGTCTATCTACTGTCATTATATTACCCTGGTCTACCATCTACTGTCATTATATTACCCTGGTCTACCCTCTACTGTCATTATATTACCCTGGTCTCTACTGTCATTATATTACCCTGGTATATTACCCTGGTCTCTACTGTCATTATATTACCCTGGTCTACCATCCACTGTCATTATATAACCCTGGACTACCATCTACTGTCATTATATTACCCTGTTCTACCATCTACTGTCATTATATTATCCTGGTCTACCATCTACTGTCATTATATTACCCTGGTCTACCCTCTACTGTCATTATATTACCCTACTCTCCCTGGTCTCCCGTCTACTGTCATTATATTACCCTGGTCTACCATCTACTGTCATTATATTACCCTGGTCTACCATCTACTGTCATTATATTACCCTGGTCTCTCCTGTCATTATATTACCCTGGTCTACCATCTACAGTCATTATATCACCCTGGTCTACCATCTACTGTCATTATAATACCCTGGTCGACCCTCTACTGTCATTATATTACCCTGGTCTACCCTCTACTGTCATAATATTACCCTGGTCTCTACTGTCATTATATTACCCTGGTCTAAACTCTACTGTCATTATATTACCCTGGTCTAAACTCTACTGTCATTATATTACCCTACTCTCCCCTGGTCTCCCGTCTACTGTCATTATAATACCCTGGTCGACCCTCTACGGTCATTATATTACCCTGGTCTACCCTCTACTGTCATAATATTACCCTGGTCTCTACTGTCATTATATTACCCTGGTCTAAACTCTACTGTCATTATATTACCCTGGTCTACCATCTACTGTCATTATATTACCCTGGTCTACCATATACTGTCATTATATTACCCTGGTCTGCCATCTACTGTCATTATATTACCCTGGTCTACCATCCCCTGTCATTATATTACCCTGGTCTACCATCTACTGTCATTATATTACCCTTGTCTGCCATTTACTGTCATTATATTACCCTGGTCTACCATCTACTGTCATTATATTACCCTGGTCTGCCATCTACTGTCATTATAATACCCTGGTCTACTATCTACTGTCATTATATTACCCTGGTCTACCCTCTACTGTCATTATATTACCCTGGTCTACCGTCTACTGTCATTATATACCCTGGTCTCTAACTGTCATTATATTACCCTGGTCTACCATCCCCTGTCATTACATTACCCTGGTCTACCATCTACTGTCATTATATTACCCTGGTCTACCATCTAATGTCATTATATTACCCTGGTCTACCATCTACTGTCATTATATTACCCTGGTCTACCCTCTACTGTCATTATATTACCTGGTCTACCATCTACTTTCATTATATTACCCTGGTCTATCCTCTACTGTCATTATATTACCCTGGTCTACCATCTACTGTCATTATATTACCCTGGTCTACCCTCTACTGTCATTATATTACCCTGGTCTACCATAAACTGTCATTATATTACCCTGTCTACCATCCCCTGTCATTATATTACCCTGGTCTAAACTCTACTGTCATTATATTACCCTGGTCTACCATCTACTGTCATTATATTACCCTGGTCTACCTGGTCTACCATCCCCTGTCATTATATTACCCTGGTCTGCCTCTACTGTCATTATATTACCCTGGTCTGCCATCTACTGTCATTATATTACCCTGGTCTACCCTCTACTGTCATTATATTACCCTGGTCTACCATAAACTGTCATTATATTACCCTGATCTACCATCCCCTGTTATTATATTACCCTGGTCTAAACTCTACTGTCATTATATTACCCTGGTCTACCATCTACTGTCATTATATTACCCTGGTCTACCATCTACTGTCATTATATTACCCTGGTCTACCATCTACTGTCATTATAATACCCTGGTCGACCCTCTACTGTCATTATATTACCCTGGTCGACCCTCTACTGTCATTATATTACCCTGGTCTACCATCTACTGTCATTATATTACCCTGGTCTACCATCTACTGTCATTATATTACCCTGGTCTACCATCTACTGTCATTATATTACCCTGGTCTACCATCTACTGTCATTATATTACCCTGGTCTACCATCTACTGTCATTATATTACCCTGGTCTACCATCTACTGTCATTATATTACCCTGGTCTCTAATGTCATTATATTACCCTGGTCTACCATCCACTGTCATTATATTACCCTGGTCTACCATCTACTGTCATTATATTACCCTGGTCTACCATCCCCTGTCATTACATTACCCTGGTCTAAACTCTACTGTCATTATATTACCCTGGTCTGCCATCTACTGTCATTATATTACCCTGGTCTACCATCTACTGTCATTATATTTCCCTGGTCTACCATCTACTGTCATTATATTACCCTGGTCTACCATCTAATGTCATTATTATTTCCCTGTCTACCATCTACTGTGATTATATTACTCTGGTCTACCATATACTGTCATTATATTACCCTGGTCTACCACCTACTGTCATTATATTACCCTGGTCTATATTACCCTGGTTTATATTACCCTGGTCTACCATCTCCTGTCATTATATTACCCTGGTCTACCATCTACTGTCATTATAATACCCTGGTCTACCATCTACTGTCATTATATTACCCTGGTCTACCATCTACTGTCATTATATTACCCTGGTCTACCATCTACTGTCACTATATTACCCTGCTCTACCATCTACTGTCATTATATTACCCTGGTCTACCATCTACTGTCATTATATTACCCTGGTCTACCATCTACTGTCATTATATTACCCTGGTCTACCCTCTACTGTCATTATATTAGCCTGGTCTACCTTCTACTGTCATTATATTACCCTGGTCTACCATCCCCGGTCATTATATTAGCCTGGTCTACCATCTACTGTGATTATATTACCCTGGTCTACCATCCCCGGTCATTATATTACCCTGGTCTACCATATACTGTCATTATATTACCCTGGTCTGCCATCTACTGTCATTATATTACCCTGGTCTACCATCCCCTGTCATTATATTACCCTGGCCTGCCATCTACTGTCATTATATTACCCTGGTCTACCATCTACTGTCATTATATTACCCTGGTCTGCCATCTACTGTCATTATAATACCCTGGTCTACTATCTACTGTCATTATATTACCCTGGTCTACCCTCTACTGTCATTATATTACCCTGGTCTACCCTCTACTGTCATTATATTACCCTGGTCTACCATCTACTGTCATTATATTACCCTGGTCTACCCTCTACTGTCATTATATTACCCTGGTCTACCATCTACTGTCATTATATTACCCTGGTCTCTACTGTCATTATATTACCCTGGTCTACCATCCACTGTCATTATATTACCCTGGTCTACCATCTACTGTCATTATATTACCCTGGTCTACCATCCCCTGACATTATATTACCCTGGTCTAAACTCTACTGTCATTACATTACCCTGGTCTACCATCTACTGTCATTATATTACCCTGGTCTACCATCCCCTGTCATTATATTACCCTGGTCTAAACTCTACTGTCATTATATTACCCTGGTCTACCATCTACTGTCATTATATTATCCTGATCTACCATCCCCTGTCATTATATTACCCTGGTCTAAACTCTACTGTCATTATATTACCCTGGTCTACCATCTACTGTCATTATATTACCCTGGTCTACCATCCCCTGTCATTACATTACCCTGGTCTACCCTCTACTGTCATTATATTACCCTGGTCTGCCATCTACTGTCATTATATTACCCTGGTCTACCATCTACTGTCACTATATTACCCTGGTCTACCATCTACTGTCATTATATTTCCCTGGTCTACCATTTACTGTCATTATATTACCCTGGTCTACCATCTAATGTCATTATTATTTCCCTCGTCTACCATCTACTGTGATTATATTACCCTGGTCTACCACCTACTGTCATTATATTACCCTGGTCTATATCTACCCTGGTTTATATTACCCTGGTCTACCATCTCCTGTCATTATATTACCCTGGTCTACCATCTACTGTCATTATATTACCCTGGTCTACCATCTACTGTCATTATATTACCCTGGTCTACCATCTACTGTCATTATATTACCCTGGTCTACCATCTACTGTCATTATATTACCCTGGTCTACCCTCTACTGTCATTATATTACCCTGGTCTCTACTGTCATTATATTACCCTGGTCTACCATCTACTGTCATTATATTACCCTGGTCTACCATCTACTGTCATTATATTACCCTGGTCTACCATCTACTGTCATTATATTACCCTGGTCTACCATCTACTGTCATTATATTACCCTGGTCTACCATCTACTGTCATTATATTACCCTGGTCTACCCTCTACTGTCATTATATTACCCTGGTCTCTACTGTCATTATATTACCCTGGTCTAACCTCTACTGTCATTATATTACCCTGGTCTACCATCTCCTGTCATTATATTACCCTGGTCTACCATCTACTGTCATTATATTACCCTGGTCTACCCTCTACTGTCATTATTTTACCCTGGTCTACCATCTACTGTCATAATATTACCCTGGTCTCTACTGTCATTATATTACCCTGGTCTAAACTCTACTGTCATTATATTACCCTGGTCTACCATCTACTGTCATTATATTACCCTGGTCTACCATATACTGTCATTATATTACCCTGGTCTGCCATCTACTGTCATTATATTACCCTGGTCTACCATCCCTGTCATTATATTACCCTGGTCTACCATCTACTGTCATTATATTACCCTTGTCTGCCATTTACTGTCATTATATTACCCTGGTCTACCATCTACTGTCATTATATTACCCTGGTCTGCCATCTACTGTCATTATATTACCCTGGTCTACTATCTACTGTCATTATATTACCCTGGTCTACCCTCTACTGTCATTATATTACCCTGGTCTACCATCTACTGTCATTATATACCCTGGTCTACCATCTAATGTCATTATATTACCCTGGTCTACCATCCCCTGTCATTACATTACCCTGGTCTACCATCTACTGTCATTATATTACCCTGGTCTACCATCTAATGTCATTATATTACCCTGGTCTACCATCTACTGTCATTATATTACCCTGGTCTACCATCTACTGTCATTATATTACCTGGTCTACCATCTACTGTAATTATATTACCCTGGTCTATCCTCTACTGTCATTATATTACCCTGGTCTACCATCTACTGTCATTATATTACCCTGGTCTACCATCCCCTGTCATTATATTACCCTGGTCTACCATCCACTGTCATTATATTACCCTGGTCTACCATCCCCTGTTATTACATTACCCTGGTCTAAACTCTACTGTCATTATATTACCCTGGTCTGCCATCTACTGTCATTATATTACCCTGGTCTACCATCCCCTGTCATTATATTACCCTGGTCTAAATCTACTGTCATTATATTACCCTGGTCTACCATCTACTGTCATTATATTACCCTGGTCTACCCTCTACTGTCATTATATTACCCTGGTCTACCATAAACTGTCATTATATTACCCTGATCTACCATCCCCTGTTATTATATTACCCTGGTCTAAACTCTACTGTCATTATATTACCCTGGTCTACCATCTACTGTCATTATATTACCCTGGTCTACCATCCCCTGTCATTATATTACCCTGGTCTACCATCTACTGTCATTATATTACCCTGGTCTACCATCTACTGTCATTATATTACCCTGGTCTACCATCTACTGTCATTATATTACCCTGGTCTACCCTCTACTGTCATTATATTACCCTGGTCTACCATCTACTGTCATTATATTACCCTGGTCTACCCTCTACTGTCATTATATTAGCCTGGTCTACCATCTACTGTCATTATATTACCCTGGTCTACCATCCCTGGTCATTATATTAGCCTGGTCTACCATCTACTGTCATTATATTACCCTGGTCTCTAATGTCATTATATTACCCTGGTCTACCATCCACTGTCATTATATTACCCTGGTCTACCATCTACTGTCATTATATTACCCTGATCTACCATCCCTGTCATTATATTACCCTGGTCTAAACTCTACTGTCATTATATTACCCTGGTCTACCATCTACTGTCATTATATTACCCTGGTCTACCATCTACTGTCATTATATTACCCTGGTCTACCATCTACTGTCATTATATTACCCTGGTCTACCATCTACTGTCATTATATTACCCTGGTCTACCATCTACTGTGATTATATTACCCTGGTCTACCATATACTGTCATTATATTACCCTGGTCTACCACCTACTGTCATTATATTACCCTGGTCTATATTACCCTGGTTTATATTACCCTGGTCTACCATCTCCTGTCATTATATTACCCTGGTCTACCATCTACTGTCATTATATTACCCTGGTCTACCATCTACTGTCATTATATTACCCTGGTCTACCATCTACTGTCATTATATTACCCTGGTCTACCATCTACTGTCACTATATTACCCTGCTCTACCATCTACTGTCATTATATTACCCTGGTCTACCATCTACTGTCATTATATTACCCTGGTCTACCATCTACTGTCATTATATTACCCTGGTCTACCATCTACTGTCATTATATTAGCCTGGTCTACCTTCTACTGTCATTATATTACCCTGGTCTACCATCCCGGTCATTATATTAGCCTGGTCTACCATCTACTGTGATTATATTACCCTGGTCTACCATCCCCGGTCATTATATTACCCTGGTCTACCATCTACTGTCATTATATTACCCTGGTCTACCATCCCCGGTCATTATATTACCCTGGTCTACCATCTACTGTCATTATATTACCCTGGTCTACCATCCCCTGTCATTATATTACCCTGGCCTGCCATCTACTGTCATTATATTACCCTGGTCTACCATCTACTGTCATTATATTACCCTGGTCTGCCATCTACTGTCATTATAATACCCTGGTCTACTATCTACTGTCATTATATTACCCTGGTCTACCCTCTACTGTCATTATATTACCCTGGTCTCCCCTCTACTGTCATTATATTACCCTGGTCTACCATCTACTGTCATTATATTACCCTGGTCTACCCTGTACTGTCATTATATTACCCTGGTCTACCATCTACTGTCATTATATTACCCTGGTCTCTAATGTCATTATATTACCCTGGTCTACCATCCACTGTCATTATATTAGCCTGGTCTACCATCTACTGTCATTATATTACCCTGGTCTACCATCTACTGTCATTATATTACCCTGGTCTACACTCTACTGTCATTATATTACCCTGGTCTACCATCTACTGTCAATATATTATCCTGATCTACCATCCCCTGACAATATATTACCCTGGTCTAAACTCTACTGTCATTATATTACCCTGGTCTACCATCTACTGTCATTATATTATCCTGATCTACCATCCCCTGACAATATATTACCCTGGTCTAAACTCTACTGTCATTATATTACCCTGGTCTAGAATCTACTGTCATTATATTACCCTGGTCTACCATCCCCTGTCATTATATTACCCTAGTCTAAACTACTGTCATTATATTACCCTGGTCGGCCATCTACTGTCACTATATTACCCTGGTCTACCATCTACTGTCATTATATTACCCTGGTCTACCATCTACTGTCATTATATTACCCTGGTCTACCATTTACTGTCATTATATTACCCTGGTCTGCCATCTAATGTCATTATTATTTCCCTCGTCTACCATCTACTGTGATTATATTACCCTGGTCTACCACCTACTGTCATTATATTACCCTGGTCTATATTACCCTGGTTTATATTACCCTGGTCTACCATCTCCTGTCATTATATTACCCTGGTCTACCATCTACTGTCATTATATTACCCTGGTCTACCATCTACTGTCATTATATTACCCTGGTCTACCATCTACTGTCATTATATTACCCTGGTCTACCATCTACTGTCATTATATTACCCTGGTCTACCATCTACTGTCATTATATTACCCTGGTCTCTAATGTCATTATATTACCCTGGTCTACCATCCACTGTCATTATATTACCCTGGTCTACCATCTACTGTCATTATATTACCCTGGTCTACCCTCTACTGTCATTATATTACCCTGGTATCCCCTCTACTGTCATTATATTACCCTGGTCTACCATCTACTGTCATTATATTACCCTGGTCTACCATCTACTGTCATTATATTACCCTGGTCTACCATCTACTGTCATTATATTACCCTGGTCTCCCATCTACTGTCATTATATTACCCTGGTCTACCATCTACTGTCATTATATTACCCTGGTCTACCATCTACTGTCATTATATTACCCTGGTCTACCATCCCCTGTCATTATATTACCCTGGTCTATATTACCCTGGTTTATATTACCCTGGTCTACCATCTCCTGTCATTATATTACCCTGGTCTACCATCTACTGTCATTATAATACCCTGGTCTACCATCTACTGTCATTATATTACCCTGGTCTACCATCTACTGTCATTATATTACCCTACTCTCCCTGGTCTCCCTACTGTCATTATATTACCCTGGTCTACCATCTACTGTCATTATATTACCCTGGTCTCTACTGTGATTATATTACCCTGGTCTACCATCCACTGTAATTATACAACCCTGGACTACCATCTACTGTCATTATATTACCCTGGTCTACCATCTCCTGTCATTATATTACCCTGGTCTACCATCTACTGTCATTATAATACCCTGGTCTACCATCTACTGTCATTATATTACCCTGGTCTACCATCTACTGTCATTATATTACCCTACTCTCCCCTGGTCTCCCTTCTACTGTCATTATATTACCCTGGTCTACCCTCTACTGTCATTATATTACCCTGGTCTCTACTGTCATTATATTACCCTGGTCTACCATCCACTGTAATTATATAACCCTGGACTACCATCTACTGTCATTATATTACCCTGGTCTACCATCTACTGTCATTATATTACCCTGGTCTACCATCTACTGTCATTATATTACCCTGGTCTACCCTCTACTGTCATTATATTACCCTACTCTCCCCTGGTCTCCCGTCTACTGTCATTATATTACCCTGGTCTACACTCTACTGTCATTATATCACCCTGGTCTACCATCTACTGTCATTATATTACCCTGGTCTACCATCTACTGTCAATATATTACCCTGGTCTACACTCTACTGTCATTATATCACCCTGGTCTACCATCTACTGTCATTATATTACCCTGGTCTACCATCTACTGTCATTATATTACCCTGGTCTCTCCTGTCATTATATTACCCTGGTCTACCATCTACAGTCATTATATCACCCTGGTCTTCCATCTACTGTCATTATATTACCCTGGTCTGCCATCTACTGTCATTATATTACCCTGGTCTACCCTCTACTGTCATTATATTACCCTGGTCTACCATCTACTGTCATTATATTACCCTGGTCTACCGTCTACTGTCATTATATTACCCTGGTCTACCCTCTACTGTCATTATATTACCCTACTCTCCCCTGGTCTCCCGTCTACTGTCATTATATTACCCTGGTCTACATTCTACTGTCATTATATTACCCTGGTCTACACTCTACTGTCATTATATCACCCTGGTCTACCATCTACTGTCATTATATTACCTGGTCTACCATCTACCCTGGTATACCCATCTACAGTCATTATCTCACCCTGGTCTACCATCTACTGTCATTATATTACCCTGGTCTGCCATCTACTGTCATTATATTACCCTGGTCTACCATCTACTGTCATTATATTACCCTGGTCTATCTACTGTCATTATATTACCCTGGTCTACCATCTACTGTCATTATATTACCCTGGTCTACCATCTACTGTCATTATATTACCCTGGTCTCTACTGTCATTATATTACCCTGGTCTACCATCTACTGTCATTATATTGCCCTGGTCTACCCTCTACTGTCATTATATTACCCTGGTCTACCATCTACTGTCATTATATTACCCTGGTCTACTAAACTCTACTGTCATTATATTACCCTGGTCTATATTACCCTGGTTTATATTACCCTGGTCTACCATCTCCTGTCATTATATTACCCTGGTCTACCATCTACTGTCATTATATTACCCTGGTCTACCATCTACTGTCATTATATTACCCTGGTCTACCATCTACTGTCATTATATTATATTACCCTGGTCTCCCTTCTACTGTCATTATATTACCCTGGTCTACCATCTACTGTCATTATATTACCCTGGTCTCTACTGTCATTATATTACCCTGGTCTACCATCCACTGTAATTATATTACCCTGGACTACCATCTACTGTCATTATATTACCCTGTTCTACCATCTACTGTCATTATATTACCCTGGTCTACCATCTACTGTCATTATATTACCCTGGTCTACCATCTACTGTCATTATATTACCCTGGTCTACCATCTACTGTCATTATATTACCATCTACTGTCATTATATTACCCTACTCTCCCTGGTCTCCCTTCTACTGTCATTATATTACCCTGGTCTACCCTCTACTGTCATTATATTACCCTGGTCTCTACTGTCATTATATTACCCTGGTCTACCATCCACTGTAATTATACAACCCTGGACTACCATCTACTGTCATTATATTACCCTGTTCTACCATCTACTGTCATTATATTACCCTGGTCTACCTTCTACTGTCATTATATTACCCTGGTCTACCCTCTACTGTCATTATATTACCCTACTCTCCCCTGGTCTCCCTTCTACTGTCATTATATTACCCTGGTCTACACTCTACTGTCATTATATCACCCTGGTCTACCATCTACTGTCATTATATTACCCTGGTCTACCATCTACTGTCATTATATTACCCTGGTCTACACTCTACTGTCATTATATCACCCTGGTCTACCATCTACTGTCATTATATTACCCTGGTCTACCATCTACTGTCATTATATTACCCTGGTCTCTCCTGTCATTATATTACCCTGGTCTACCATCTACAGTCATTTTATCACCCTGGTCTTCCATCTACTGTCATTATATTACCCTGGTCTGCCATCTACTGTCATTATATTACCCTGGTCTACCCTCTACTGTCATTATATTAACCTGGTCTCTACTGTCATTATATTACCCTGGTCTACCGTCTACTGTCATTATATTACCCTGGTCTACCCTCTACTGTCATTATATTACCCTACTCTCCCTGGTCTCCCGTCTACTGTCATTATATTACCCTGGTCTACCATTCTACTGTCATTATATTACCCTGGTCTACACTCTACTGTCATTATATCACCCTGGTCTACCATCTACTGTCATTATATTACCCCCTGGTCTACCATCTACTGTCATTATATTACCCTGGTCTACCATCTACTGTCATTATATTACCCTGGTCTGCCATCTACTGTCATTATATTACCCTGGTCTACCATCTACTGTCATTATATTACCCTGGTCTATCTACTGTCATTATATTACCCTGGTCTACCATCTACTGTCATTATATTACCCTGGTCTACCATCTACTGTCATATATATTACCCTGGTCTCATCTACTGTCATTATATTACCCTGGTCTACCATCTACTGTCATTATATTACCCTGGTCTACCCTCTACTGTCATTATATTACCCTGGTCTACCATCTACTGTCATTATATTACCCTGGTCTAAATTCTACTGTCATTATATTACCCTCGTCTGCCATCTACTGTCATTATATTACCCTGGTCTACCATCTACTGTCATTATATTACCCTGGTCTACCCTCTACTGTCATTATATTACCCTGGTCTACCCTCTACTGTCATTATATTACCCTCGTCTACCATCTACTGTCATTATATTACCCTGGTCTCTACTGTCATTATATTACCCTGGTCTACCATCTACTGTCATTATATTACCCTGGTCTACCATCTACTGTCATTATATTACCCTGGTCTACCATCTACTGTCATTATATTACCCTGGTCTACCATCTACTGTCATTATATTACCCTGGTCTACCATCTACTGTCATTATATTACCCTGGTCTAAACTCTACTGTCATTATATTACCCTGGTCTGCCATCTACTGTCATTATATTACCCTGGTCTACAATCTACTGTCATTATATTACCCTGGTCTAACCTCTACTGTCATTATCTTACCCTGGTCTCTACTGTCATTATATTACCCTGGTCTACCATCTACTGTCATTATATTACCCTGGTCTACCATCTAATGTCATTACATTACCCTGGTCTACCATCTACTGTCATTATATTACCATGGTCTACCCTATACTGTATTATACTACCCTGGTCTACCATCTACTGTCATTATATTACCCTGGTCTTCCATCTACTGTCATTATATTACCCTACTCTCCCTGGTATACCATCTACTGTCATTATATTACCCTGGTCTACCATCTACTGTCATTATATTACCCTGGTCTGCCATCTACAGTCATTATATTACCCTGGTCTACCATCTACTGTCATTATATTACCCTGGTCTACCATCTACTGTCATTATATTACCCTGGTCTATCTACTGTCATTATATTACCCTGGTCTACCATCTACTGTCATTATATTACCCTGGTCTACCCTCTACTGTCATTATATTACCCTGGTCTCTACTGTCATTATATTACCCTGGTCTACCATCTACTGTCATTATATTGCCCTGGTCTACCATCTACTGTCATTATGTTACCCTGGTCTACCATCTACTGTCATTATATTACCCTGGTCTAAACTCTACTGTCATTATATTACCTGGTCTGCCATCTACTGTCATTATATTACCCTGGTCTACCATCTACTGTCATTATATTACCCTGGTCTCCCCTCTACTGTCATTATATTACCCTGGTCTACCATCTACTGTCATTATATTACCCTGGTCTACCATCTACTGTCATTATATTACCCTGGTCTACCATCTACTGTCATTATATTACCCTGGTCTACCATCTACTGTCATTATATTACCCTGGTCTCTACTGTCATTATATTACCCTGGTCTACCATCTACTGTCATTATATTGCCCTGGTCTACCCTCTACTGTCATTATATTACCCTGGTCTACCATCTACTGTCATTATATTACCCTGGTCTAAACTCTACTGTCATTATATTACCCTGGTCTGCCATCTACTGTCATTATATTACCCTGGTCTACCATCTACTGTCATTATATTACCCTGGTCGACCCTCTACTGTCATTATATTACCCTGGTCTACCATCTACTGTCACTATATTACCCTGGTCTACCATCTACTGTCATTATATTACCCTGGTCTACCATCTACTGTCATTATATTACCCTGGTCTACCATCTACTGTCATTATATTACCCTGGTCTACCTTCTACTGTCATTATATTATTCTGGTCTACCATCTACTGTCATTATATTACCCTGGTCTACCATCTACTGTCATTATATTACCCTGGTCTGCCATCTACTGTCATTATATTACCCTGGTCTACCATCTACTGTCATTATATTACCCTGGTCTGCCATCTACTGTCATTATAATACCCTGGTCTACTATCTACTGTCATTATATTACCCTGGTCTACCATCTACTGTCATTATATTACCCTGGTCTCTAATGTCATTAAATTACCCTGGTCTACCATCCACTGTCATTATATTACCCTGGTCTACCATCTACTGTCATTATAATACCCTGGTCTACCATCTACTGTCATTATATTACCCTGGTCTACCATCTACTGTCATTATATTACCCTGGTCTACTATCCTGTCATTATATTACCCTGGTCTAAACTCTACTGTCATTATAATACCCTGGTCTACCATCTACTGTCATTATATTACCCTGGTCTACCATCCCCTGTCATTATATTACCCTGGTCTACCATCTACTGTCATTATATTACCCTGGTCTACCATCTACTGTCATTATATTACCCTGGTCTACCATCTACTGTCATTATATTACCCTGGTCTACCATCTACTGTCATTATATTACCCTACTCTCCCCTGGTCTCCTTCTACTGTCATTATATTACCCTGGTCTACCATCTACTGTCATTATATTACCCTGGTCTCTACTGTCATTATATTACCCTGGTCTACCATCCACTGTCATTATATTACCCTGGTCTACCATCTACTGTCATTATATTACCCTGTTCTACCATCTACTGTCATTATATTACCCTGGTCTACCATCTACTGTCATTATATTACCCTGGTCTACCATCTACTGTCATTATATTACCCTGGTCTACCATCTACTGTCATTATATTACCCTACTCTCCCCTGGTCTCCTTCTACTGTCATTATATTACCCTGGTCTACCCTCTACTGTCATTATATTACCCTGGTCTCTACTGTCATTATATTACCCTGGTCTACCATCCACTGTAATTATACAACCCTGGACTACCATCTACTGTCATTATATTACCCTGTTCTACCATCTACTGTCATTATATTACCCTGGTCTACCTTCTACTGCCATTATATTACCCTGGTCTACCATCTACTGTCATTATATTACCCCTGGTCTCCCTACCCGTCTACTGTCATTATATTACCCTGGTCTACACTCTACTGTCATTATATCACCCTGGTCTACCATCTACTGTCATTATATTACCCTGGTCTACCATCTACTGTCAATATATTACCCTGGTCTACACTCTACTGTCATTATATCACCCTGGTCTACCATCTACTGTCATTATATTACCCTGGTCTACCATCTACTGTCATTATATTACCCTGGTCTCTCCTGTCATTATATTACCCTGGTCTACCATCTACAGTCATTTTATCACCCTGGTCTTCCATCTACTGTCAATATATTACCCTGGTCTGCCATCTACTGTCATTATATTACCCTGGTCTACCCTCTACTGTCATTATATTAACCTGGTCTCTACTGTCATTATATTACCCTGGTCTACCGTCTACTGTCATTATATTACCCTGGTCTACCCTCTACTGTCATTATATTACCCTACTCTCCCCTGGTCTCCCATCTACTGTCATTATATTACCCTGGTCTACATTCTACTGTCATTATATTACCCTGGTCTACACTCTACTGTCATTATATCACCCTGGTCTACCATCTACTGTTATTATATTACCCTGTTCTACCATCTACTGTCATTATATTACCCTGGTCTCTCCTGTCATTATATTACCCTGGTCTACCATCTACTGTCATTATAATACCCTGGTCTACCATCTACTGTCATTATATTACCCTGGTCTACCATCTACTGTCATTATATTACCCTACTCTCCCTGGTATACCATCTACAGTCATTATCTCACCCTGGTCTACCATCTACTGTCATTATATTACCCTGGTCTGCCATCTACAGTCATTATATTACCCTGGTCTACCCTCTACTGTCACTATATTACCCTGGTCTATCTACTGTCATTATATTACCCTGGTCTACCATCTACTGTCATTATATTACCCTGGTCTACCCTCTACTGTCATTATATTACCCTGGTCTCTACTGTCATTATATTACCCTGGTCTACCATCTACTGTCATTATATTGCCCTGGTCTACCCTCTACTGTCATTATGTTACCCTGGTCTACCATCTACTGTCATTATATTACCCTGGTCTAAACTCTACTGTCATTATATTACCCTGGTCTGCCATCTACTGTCATTATATTACCCTGGTCTACCATCTACTGTCATTATATTACCCTGGTCTACCCTCTACTGTCATTATATTACCCTGGTCTACCATCTACTGTCACTATATTACCCTGGTCTACCATCTACTGTCATTATATTACCCTGGTCTACCATCTACTGTCATTATATTACCCTGGTCTACCATCTACTGTCATTATATTACCCTGGTCTACCATCTACTGTCATTATATTACCCTGGTCTACCATCTACTGTCATTATATTACCCTGGTCTACCATCTACTGTCATTATATTACCCTGGTCTGCCATCTACTGTCATTATATTACCCTGGTCTACCATCTACTGTCATTATATTACCCTGGTCTGCCATCTACTGTCATTATAATACCCTGGTCTACTATCTACTGTCATTATATTACCCTGGTCTACCATCTACTGTCATTATATTACCCTGGTCTCTAATGTCATTAAATTACCCTGGTCTACCATCCACTGTCATTATATTACCCTGGTCTAACATCTACTGTCACTATATTACCCTGGTCTACCATCTACTGTCATTATATTACCCTGGTCTACCATCTAATGTCAATATATTACCCTGGTCTACCATCTACTGTCATTATATTACCCTGGTCTAAATCTACTGTCATTTATATTACCCTGGTCTACCATCTACTGTCATTATATTACCCTGGTCTACCATCCTCTGTCATTATATTACCCTGGTCTATATTACCCTGGTTTATATTACCCTGGTCTACCATCTCCTGTCATTATATTACCCTGGTCTACCATCTACTGTCATTATATTACCCTGGTCTACCATCTACTGTCATTATATTACCCTGGTCTACCATCTACTGTCATTATATTACCCTACTGTCTTATATTACCCTGGTCTCCCTTCTACTGTCATTATATTACCCTGGTCTACCATCTACTGTCATTATATTACCCTGGTCTCTACTGTCATTATATTACCCTGGTCTACCATCATCCACTTATATTACCCTGGTCTACCATCTACTGTCATTATATTACCCTGTTCTACCATCTACTGTCATTATATTACCCTGGTCTACCATCTACTGTCATTATATTACCCTGGTCTACCATCTACTGTCATTATATTACCCTGGTCTACCATCTACTGTCATTATATTACCCTGGTCTACCCCTGGTCTCCTTCTACTGTCATTATATTACCCTGGTCTACCCTCTACTGTCATTATATTACCCTGGTCTCTACTGTCATTATATTACCCTGGTCTACCATCCACTGTAATTATACAACCCTGGTCTACCATCTACTGTCATTATATTACCCTGGTCTACCATCTACTGTCATTATATTACCCTGGTCTACCTTCTACCCTGGTCTACCCTCTACTGTCATTATATTACCCTGGTCTACCCTCTACTGTCATTATATTACCCTACTCTCCCCTGGTCTCCCATCTACTGTCATTATATTACCCTGGTCTACACTCTACTGTCATTATATCACCCTGGTCTACCATCTACTGTCATTATATTACCCTGGTCTACCATCTACTGTCATTATATTACCCTGGTCTACACTCTACTGTCATTATATCACCCTGGTCTACCATCTACTGGCATTATATTACCCTGGTCTACCATCTACTGTCATTATATTACCCTGGTCTCATCCTGTCATTATATTACCCTGGTCTACCATCTACAGTCATTTTATTACCCTGGTCTACCATCTACTGTCATTATATTACCCTGGTCTACCATCCTGTCATTACATTACCCTGGTCTAAACTCTACTGTCATTATATTATCCTGGTCTGCCATCTACTGTCATTATATTACCCTGGTCTACCATCTACTGTCACTATATTACCCTGGTCTACCCTCTACTGTCATTATATTACCCTACTCTCCCCTGGTCTCCCATCTACTGTCATTATATTACCCTGGTCTACATTCTACTGTCATTATATTACCCTGGTCTACACTCTACTGTCATTATATCACCCTGGTCTACCATCTACTGTCATTATATTACCCTGTTCTACCATCTACTGTCATTATATTACCCTGGTCTCTCCTGTCATTATATTACCCTGGTCTACCATCTACTGTCATTATATTACCCTGGTCTACCATCTACTGTCATTATATTACCCTGGTCTACCATCTACTGTCATTATATTACCCTGGTCTCCCTGGTATACCATCTACTGTCATTATCTCACCCTGGTCTACCATCTACTGTCATTATATTACCCTGGTCTGCCATCTACTGTCATTATATTACCCTGGTCTACCCTCTACTGTCATTATATTACCCTGGTCTACTGTCATTATCTACTGTCATTATATTACCCTGGTCTACCATCTACTGTCATTATATTGCCCTGGTCTACCCTCTACTGTCATTATGTTATCCTGGTCTACCATCTACTGTCATTATATTACCCTGGTCTACCACTCTACTGTCATTATATTACCCTGGTCTGCCATCTACTGTCATTATATTACCCTGGTCTACCATCTACTGTCATTATAATACCCTGGTCGACCCTCTACTGTCATTATATTACCCTGGTCTACCATCTACTGTCATTATATTACCCTGGTCTACCATCTACTGTCATTATATTACCCTGGTCTACCATCTACTGTCATTATATTACCCTGGTCTACCATCTACTGTCATTATATTACCCTGGTCTCTCTACTGTCATTATATTACCCTGGTCTACCATCTACTGTCATTATATTACCCTGGTCTACCATCTACTGTCATTATGTTACCCTGGTCTACCATCTACTGTCATTATATTACCCTGGTCTAAACTCTACTGTCATTATATTACCCTGGTCTGCCATCTACTGTCATTATATTACCCTGGTCTACCATCTACTGTCATTATATTACACTGGTCGACCCTCTACTGTCATTATATTACCCTGGTCTACCATCTACTGTCATTATATTACCCTGGTCTACCATCTACTGTCATTATATTACCCTGGTCTACCATCTACTGTCATTATATTACCCTGGTCTACCATCTACTGTCATTATATTACCCTGGTCTACCTTCTACTGTCATTATATTACCCTGGTCTACCATCTACTGTCATTATATTACCCTAGTCTACCATCTACTGTCATTATATTACCCTGGTCTACCATCTACTGTCATTATATTACCCTGGTCTACCATCTACTGTCATTTTATTACCCTGGTCTGCCATCTACTGTCATTATATACCCTGGTCTACCATCTACTGTCATTATATTACCCTGGTCTGCCATCTACTGTCATTATATTACCCTGGTCTACCCTCTACTGTCATTATATTACCCTGGTCTATCTACTGTCAATATATTACCCTGGTACCCTCCAAGCTCGTCATCAAGCTCGAGACCCTGGGTCTCGACATCCCGCCCTGTGCAACTGGGTACTGGACTTCTACTGCCCCAGGTGGTTATCTTCCCCCTGATCTCAACATCTACTGTCATTATTTGAGCCCTCTCCTGTACTCCCTGTTCACCATCTACTGTCGTGGCCACCCTGCACTACCTCAACTCAATCATCAAGTTTACCCTGGACGACACAACAGTGGTAGGCTTGATCACCATTACAACGTCTACGAGACATCTACAGGGAGGAGGTGAGGGCCCTCAGTGTGGTGTCAGGAAAATAACCTCACACTCAACGTCAACAAAACTAAGGAGATGATTTGGACTTCAGGAAACAGCTACTGTCATTATACCCCCATCCACTGATGGAACAGTAGTATAGTTTTAAGTTCCTGGCATACACATCACAGACAAACTGAATTGGTCCACTCACACAGACAGTCATTATAAGGCGCCTGCGCCTCTTCAACCTCAGGAGGCTGTCATTCGGCTTGTCACCAAAAGCACTCACAAACTTCTACAGATGCACAATCGAGAGCATCCTGGCGGGCTGTATCACCGCCTTATATGGCCCTGGTCTACCCTCAACCGTCAGGCTTCCAGAGGGTACCCTGAGGTCTGCACAACGCATCACGGGGGCAAACTACCTGCCCTCCAGGACACCTACACCACCCATGCTACAGGAAGGCCATAAAGATCATCAAGGACATCAACCACCCGAGCCACTGCCTGTTCACCCCGCTGCCATCCAGAAGGCCTGGTCTACAGGTGCATCAAAGCTGGGACCAGAGACTGAAAAACAGCTTCTATCTCAAGGCCATCAGACTGTTAAACAGCCACCACTAACATTGGTGGCTACCATCACACTGTCAATGACACTGACTCTACTCCAGCCACTTTAATCATGGAATTATGGGAAATTATGTAAATATATCACTAGCCACTTTAAACAATGCTACCTTATATAATGTTCTTACCCTACATTGTTCATTATATGCATACTGATACTGTACTCTATATCATCGACTGCATCCTTATGTAATATGTATCCTTGGTTTAACTATGCCACTTGTTTATACTTATCTCATATGTACATACTCTACTGATATCATCTACTGTATCTTGCCTATGCTGCTCTGTACCATCACTCATTCATATATCCTTATGTACATATTCTTTATCCCCTTACACTGTGTATGACAGTAGTTTTTTTTGGAATTGTTAGTTAGATTACTTGTCGTTATTACTGCATTGTCGGAACTAGAAGCACAAGCATTTCGCTACACTCTGTCATTAACATCTTAACCATGTGTATGTGACAAATAAAATTTGATTTGATTTGATTTGATTTGTCTACCATCTACTGTCATTATATTACCCTGGTCTACCCTCTACTGTCATTATATTACCCTGGTCTCTACTGTCATTATATTTCCCTGGTCTACCATCTACTGTCATTATATTACCCTGGTCTACCATCTACTGTCATTATATTACCCTGGTCTGGTCTCTACTGTCATTATATTACCCTGGTCTACCATCTACTGTCATTATATTACCCTGGTCTACCATCTACTGTCATTATATTACCCTGGTCTACCATCTACTGTCATTATATTACCCTGGTCTACCATCTACTGTCATTATATTACCCTGGTCTACCATCTACTGTCATTATATTACCTGGTCTCCCATCTACTGTCCCCTGGTCTACCATCTACTGTCATTATATTACCCTGGTCTACCATCTACTGTCATTATATTACCCTGGTCTACCATCTACTGTCATTATATTACCCTGGTCTACCATCTACTGTCATTATATTACCCTGGTCTCTCCTGTCATTATATTACCCTGGTCTACCATCTACTGTCATTATCTCACCCTGGTCTACCATCTACTGTCATTATATTACCCTGGTCTACCATCTACTGTCATTATATTACCCTGGTCTACCCTCTACTGTCATTATATTACCCTGGTCTATCTACTGTCATTATATTACCCTGGTCTACCATCTACTGTCATTATATTACCCTGGTCTACCCTCTACTGTCATTATATTACCCTGGTCTCTACTGTCATTATATTACCCTGGTCTACCATCTACTGTCATTATATTGCCCTGGTCTACCCTCTACTGTCATTATATTACCCTGGTCTACCATCTACTGTCATTATATTACCCTGGTCTACCACTCTACTGTCATTATATTACCCTGGTCTGCCATCTACTGTCATTATATTACCCTGGTCTACCATCTACTGTCATTATATTACCCTGGTCTACCCTCTACTGTCATTATATTACCCTGGTCTACCATCTACTGTCATTATATTACCCTGGTCTACCATCTACTGTCATTATATTACCCTGGTCTACCATCTACTGTCATTATATTACCCTGGTCTACCATCTACTGTCATTATATTACCCTGGTCTACCATCTACTGTCATTATATTACCCTGGTCTACCATCTACTGTCATTATCTCACCCTGGTCTACCATCTACTGTCATTATATTACCCTGGTCTGCCATCTACTGTCATTATATTACCCTGGTCTACCCTCTACTGTCATTATATTACCCTGGTCTATCTACTGTCATTATATTACCCTGGTCTACTATCTACTGTCATTATATTACCCTGGTCTACCATCTACTGTCATTATATTACCCTGGTCTCTCTACTGTCATTATATTACCCTGGTCTACCATCCACTGTCATTATATTACCCTGGTCTACCATCTACTGTCATTATATTACCCTGATCTACCATCCCCTGTCATTATATTACCCTGGTCTAAACTCTACTGTCATTATATTACCCTGGTCTACCTCTACTGTCATTATATTACCCTGGTCTACCATCTACTGTCATTATATTACCCTGGTCTACCCTCTACTGTCATTATATTAGCCTGGTCTACCATCTACTGTCATTATATTACCCTGGTCTACCATCCCCTGTCATTATATTACCCTGGTCTACCATCTACTGTCATTATATTACCCTGGTCTACCCTCTACTGTCATTATATTACCCTGGTCTACCATCTACTGTCATTATATTACCCTGGTCTACCATCTACTGTCATTATATTTCCCTGGTCTACCCTCTACTGTCAATATATTACCCTGGTCTACCCACTACTGTCAATATATTACCCTGATCTCCCCTCTACTGTCATTATATTACCCTGGTCTACCATCTACTGTCATTATATTACCCTGGTCTGCCATCTACTGTCATTATATTACCCTGGTCTGCCATCTACTGTCATTATATTACCCTGGTCTACCCTCTACTGTCATTATATTACCCTGGTCTACCATCTACTGTCATTATATTACCCTGGTCTACCATCTACTGTCATTATATTACCCTGGTCTACCCTCTACTGTCATTATATTAGCCTGGTCTACCATCTACTGTCATTATATTACCCTGGTCTACCATCCCCTGTCATTATATTACCCTGGTCTACCATCTACTGTCATTATATTACCCTGGTCTACCATCTACTGTCATTATATTACCCTGGTCTCTAATGTCATTAAATTACCCTGGTCTACGATCCACTGTCATTATATTACCCTGGTCTACCATCTACTGTCATTATATTACCCTGGTCTACCCTCTACTGTCATTATATTACCCTGGTCTATCTACTGTCATTATATTACCCTGGTCTACCATCTACTGTCATTATATTACCCTGGTCTACCCTCTACTGTCATTATATTACCCTGGTCTCTACTGTCATTATATTACCCTGGTCTACCATCTACTGTCATTATATTACCCTGGTCTACCATCTACTGTCATTATATTACCCTGGTCTACCATCTACTGTCATTATATTACCCTGGTCTACCATCCCCTGTTATTATATTACCCTGGTCTAAACTCTACTGTCATTATATTACCCTGGTCTACCATCTACTGTCATTATATTACCCTGGTCTACCATCCCCTGTCATTATATTACCCTGGTCTAAACTCTACTGTCATTATATTACCCTGGTCTGCCATCTACTGTCATTATATTACCCTGGTCTACCATCTACTGTCATTATATTACCCTGGTCTACCATCTACCTCTACTGTCATTATATTACCCTGGTCTACCATCTACTGTCATTATAATACCCTGGTCGACCCTCTACTGTCATTATATTTCCCTGGTCTACCATCTACTGTCATTATATTACCCTGGTCTACCATCTACTGTCATTATTATTACCCTTGTCTACCATCTACTGTCATTATATTACCCTGGTCTCTAATGTCATTAAATTACCCTGGTCTACGATCCACTGTCATTATATTACCCTGGTCTACCCTCTACTGTCATTATATTACCCTGGTCTCTACTGTCAATATATTACCCTGGTCTACCATCTACTGTCATTATATTGCCCTGGTCTACCCTCTACTGTCATTATGTTACCCTGGTCTACCATCTACTGTCATTATATTACCCTGGTCTAAACTCTACTGTCATTATATTACCCTGGTCTGCCATCTACTGTCATTATATTACCCTGGTCTACCATCTACTGTCATTAATTACCCTGGTCTACCCTCTACTGTCATTATATTACCCTGGTCTACCATCTACTGTCATTATATTACCCTGGTCTACCATCTACTGTCATTATATTACCCTGGTCTACCATCTACTGTCATTATATTACCCTGGTCTACCATCTACTGTCATTATATTACCCTGGTCTACCATCTACTGTCATTATATTACCCTGGTCTACCATCTACTGTCATTATATTACCCTGGTCTACCCTCTACTGTCATTATATTAGCCTGGTCTACCATCTACTGTCATTATATTACCCTGGTCTACCATCCCTGTCATTATATTACCCTGGTCTACCATCTACTGTCATTATATTATATTGTCCCTGTCTACCATCTACTGTCATTATATTACCCTGTCCATCTACTGTATTATTACCCTGGTCTACCATCTACTGTCATTATATTACCCTGGTCTACCATCTACTGTCATTATATTACCCTGGTCTACCATCTACTGTCATTATATTACCCTGGTCTACCATCTACTGTCATTATATTACCCTGGTCTACCATCTACTGTCATTATATTACCCTGGTCTACCATCTACTGTCATTATATTACCCTGGTCTACCCTCTACTGTCATTATATTAGCCTGGTCTACCATCTACTGTCATTATATTACCCTGGTCTGCCATCTACTGTCATTATATTAGCCTGGTCTACCATCTACTGTGATTATATTACCCTGGTCTACCATCCCCGGTCATTATATTACCCTGGTCTACCATCTACTGTCATTATATTACCCTGGTCTCCCCTCTACTGTCATTATATTACCCTGGTATACCATCCACTGTCAATATATTACCCTGGTCTACCATCTACTGTCATTATATTAGCCTGGTCTACCATCTACTGTCATTATATTACCCTGGTCTACCATCCCCTGTCATTATATTACCCTGGTCTACCATCTACTGTCATTATATTACCCTGGTCTACCATCTACTGTCATTATATTACCCTGGTCTACCATCTACTGTCATTATATTACCCTGGTCTGCCATCTACTGTCATTATATTACCCTGGTCTACCATCTACTGTCATTATATTACCCTGGTCTACCCTCTACTGTCATTATATTACCCTGGTCTACCATCTACTGTCATTATATTACCCTGGTCTACCATCTACTGTCATTATATTACCCTGGTCTACCATCTACTGTCATTATATTAGCCTGGTCTACCATCTACTGTCATTATATTACCCTGGTCTACCATCCCCTGTCATTATATTACCCTGGTCTAAACTCTACTGTCATTATATTACCCTGGTCTGCCATCTACTGTCATTATATTACCCTGGTCTACCATCTACTGTCATTATTACCCTGGTCTAACATCTACTGTCATTATATTTCCCTGGTCTACCATCTACTGTCATTATATTACCCTGGTCTACCATCTAATGTCATTATTATTTCCCTCGTCTACCATCTACTGTGATTATATTACCCTGGTCTACCATATACTGTCATTATATTACCCTTGTCTACCATCTACTGTCATTATATTACCCTGGTCTCTAATGTCATTATATTACCCTGGTCTACCATCTACTGTCATTATATTACCCTGGTCTACCATCTACTGTCATTATATTACCCTGGTCTACCATCTACTGTCATTATATTACCCTGGTCTATCTACTGTCATTATATTACCCTGGTCGACCATCTACTGTCATTTTATTACCCTGGTCTACCCTCTACTGTCATTATATTACCCTGGTCTATCTACTGTCATTATATTACCCTGGTCTACCATCTACTGTCATTATGTTACCCTGGTCTACCATCTACTGTCATTATATTACCCTGGTCTAAATTCTACTGTCATTATATTACCCTGGTCTTCCATCTACTGTCATTATATTACCCTAGTCTACCATCTACTGTCATTATATTACCCTGGTCGACCATCTACTGTCATTATATTACCCTGGTCTACCATCTACTGTCATTATATTACCCTGGTCTACCATCTACTGTCATTATATTACCCTGGTCTACCATCTAATGTCATTATATTACCCTGGTCTACCATCTACTGTCATTATATTACCCTGGTCTACCCTCTACTGTCATTATATTACCCTGGTCTACCATCTACTGTCATTATATTACCCTGGTCTACCTTCTACTGTCATTCTATTAGCCTGGTCTACCATCTACTGTCATTATATTACCCTGGTCTACCATCTACTGTCAATATATTTCCCTGGTCTACCATCTGCTGTCATTATATTACCCTGGTCTACCATCTACTGTCATTATATTACCCTGGTCTATCTACTGTCATTATATTACCCTGGTCTACCATCTACTGTCATTATATTACCCTGGTCTACCATCTACTGTCATTATATTACCCTGGTCTACCCTCTACTGTCATTATATTACCCTGGTCTACCATCTACTGTCATTATATTACCCTGGTCTACCCTCTACTGTCATTATATTACCCTGGTCTACCATCTACTGTCATTATATTACCCTGGTCTACCATCCCCTGTCATTATATTACCCTGGTCTACCATCTACTGTCATTATATTACCCTGGTCTACCATCTACTGTCATTATATTACCCTGGTCTACCATCTACTGTCATTATATTACCCTGGTCTCCCCTCTACTGTCATTATATTACCCTGGTCTACCATCCACTGTCATTATATTACCCTGGTCTACCATCTACTGTCATTATATTACCCTGGTCTGCCATCTACTGTCATTATATTACCCTGGTCTACCATCCCCTGTCATTATATTACCCTGGTCTACCATCTACTGTCATTATATTACCCTGGTCTGCCATCTACTGTCATTATATTACCCTGGTCTACCATCTACTGTCATTATATTACCCTGGTCTGCCATCTACTGTCATTATATTACCCTGGTCTACCATCTACTGTCATTATATTACCCTGGTCTACCATCTACTGTCATTATATTACCCTGGTCTACCATCTACTGTCATTATATTACCCTGGTCTACCATCTACTGTCATTATATTACCCTGGTCTACCATCTACTGTCATTATATTACCCTGGTCTACCATCTACTGTCATTATATTACCCTGGTCTACCATCTACTGTCATTATATTACCCTGGTCTACCATCTACTGTCATTATATTACCCTGGTCTACCATCTACTGTCATTATATTACCCTGGTCTACCATCTACTGTCATTATATTACCCTGGTCTACCATCTACTGTCATTATATTACCCTGGTCTACCATCTACTGTCATTATATTACCCTGGTCTACCATCTACTGTCATTATATTACCCTGGTCTACCATCTACTGTCATTATATTACCCTGGTCTACCATCTACTGTCATTATATTACCCTGGTCTACCCTCTACTGTCATTATATTAGCCTGGTCTACCATCTACTGTCATTATATTACCCTGGTCTACCATCTACTGTCATTATATTACCCTGGTCTACCATCTACTGTCATTATATTACCCTGGTCTACCATCTACTGTCATTATATTACCCTGGTCTACCATCTACTGTCATTATATTACCCTGGTCTACCATCTACTGTCATTATATTACCCTGGTCTCCCCTCTACTGTCATTATATTACCCTGGTCTACCGTCTACTGTCGTTATATTACCCTGGTCTACCATCTACTGTCATTATATTAGCCTGGTCTACCATCTACTGTCATTATATTACCCTGGTCTACCATTTACTGTCATTATATTACCCTGGTCTCCCCTCTACTGTCATTATATTACACTGGTCTACCATCTACTGTCATTATATTACCCTGGTCTACCATCTACTGTCATTATATTACCCTGGTCTACTATCTACTGTCATTATATTACCCTGGTCTACCCTCTACTGTCATTATATTACCCTGGTCTACCATCTACTGTCATTATATTACCCTGGTCTACCATCTACTGTCATTATATTACCCTGGTCTACCCTCTACTGTCATTATATTAGCCTGGTCTACCATCTACTGTCATTATATTACCCTGGTCTACCATCTACTGTCATTATATTACCCTGGTCTCCCCTCTACTGTCATTATATTACCCTGGTCTACCATCTACTGTCATTATATTACCCTGGTCTACCATCTACTGTCATTATATTACCCTGGTCTCTACCCTCTACTGTCATTATATTACCCTGGTCTACCATCCACTGTCATTATATTACCCTGGTCTACCATATCTACTGTCATTATATTACCCTGGTCTACCCTCTACTGTCATTATAATACCCTGGTCTACCATCTACTGTCATTATATTACCCTGGTCTACCATCTACTGTCATTATATTACCCTGGTCTATCTACTGTCATTATATTACCCTGGTCTACCCTCTACTGTCATTATATTACTCTGGTCTCTACTGTCAATATATTACCCTGGTCTACCATCTACTGCCATTATATTACCCTGGTCTACCATCTACTGTCATTATATTACCCTGGTCTACCATCTACTGTCATTATATTACCCTGGTCTACCATCTACTGTCATTATATTACCCTGGTCTACCCTCTACTGTCATTATATTAGCCTGGTCTACCATCTACTGTCATTATATTACCCTGGTCTACCCTCTACTGTCATTATATTACCCTGGTCTCCCCTCTACTGTCATTATATTACCCTGGTCTACCCTCTACTGTCATTATATTACCCTGGTCTACCATCTACTGTCATTATATTACCCTGGTCTACCCTCTACTGTCATTATATTACCCTGGTCTCCCCTCTACTGTCATTATATTACCCTGGTCTCCCATCTACTGTCATTATATTACCCTGGTCTACCATCTACTGTCATTATATTACCCTGGTCTACCCTCTACTGTCATTATATTACCCTGGTCTACCCTCTACTGTCATTATATTACCCTGGTCTACCATCTACTGTCATTATATTACCCTGGTCTACCCTCTACTGTCATTATATTAGCCTGGTCTACCATCTACTGTCATTATATTACCCTGGTCTACCATCTACTGTCATTATATTACCCTGGTCTACCATCTACTGTCATTATATTACCCTGGTCTACCATCCCCTGTCATTATATTACCCTGGTCTACCATCTACTGTCATTATATTACCCTGGTCTACCATCTACTGTCATTATATTACCCTGGTCTACCATCCCCTTTTCATTATATTACCCTGGTCTAAACTCTACTGTCATTATATTACCCTGTTCTACCATCTACTGTCATTATATTACCCTGGTCTACCATCCCTGTCATTACATTACCCTGGTCTAAACTCTACTGTCATTATATTACCCTGGTCTGCCATCTACTGTCATTATATTACCCTGGTCTACCATCTACTGTCATTATAATTACCCTGGTCGACCCTCTACTGTCATTATATTACCCTGGTCTACCATCTACTGTCATTATATTACCCTGGTCTACCATCTACTGTCATTATATTTCCCTGGTCTACCATCTATGTCATTATATTACCCTGGTCTACCATCTACTGTCATTATATTACCCTGGTCTACCATCTACTGTCATTATATTACCCTGGTCTCTACTGTCATTATATTACCCTGGTCTACCATCTACTGTCATTATATTACCCTGGTCTACCATCTACTGTCATTATATTAACCTGGTGTACCCTCTACTGTCATCTATATTACCCTGGTCTACCATCTACTGTCATTATATTACCCTGGTCTACCATCTACTGTCATTATATTACCCTGGTCTACCCTCTAATGTCATTATATTACCCTGGTCTCTACTGTCAATATATTACCCTGGTCTACCATCTACTGTCATTATATTGCCCTGGTCTACCCTCTACTGTCATTATTTTACCCTGGTCTACCATCTACTGTCATTATATTACCCTGGTCTAAACTCTACTGTCATTATATTACCCTGGTCTGCCATCTACTGTCATTATATTACCCTGGTCTACCATCTACTGTCACTATATTACCCTGGTCTACAATCTACTGTCATTATATTACCCTGGTCTACAATCTACTGTCATTATATTACCCTGGTCTACCATCTACTGTCATTATATTACCCTGGTCTCTAATGTCATTAAATTACCCTGGTCTACCATCTACTGTCATTATATTATTACCCTGGTCTACCATCTACTGTCATTATATTACCCTGGTCTACCATCTACTGTCATTATATTACCCTGGTCTACCATCTACTGTCATTATATTACCCTGGTCTACCATCTACTGTCATTATATTACCCTGGTCTACCATCTACTGTCATTATATTACCCTGGTCTACCATCTACTGTCATTATATTACCCTGGTCTACCATCTACTGTCATTATATTACCCTGGTCTACCATCTACTGTCATTATATTACCCTGGTCTACCATCTACTGTCATTATATTACCCTGGTCTACCATCTACTGTCATTATATTACCCTGGTCTACCATCTACTGTCATTATATTACCCTGGTCTACCCTCTACTGTCATTATATTACCCTGGTCTACCATCTACTGTCATTATATTACCCTGGTCTACCATCTACTGTCATTATATTACCCTGGTCTACCATCTACTGTCATTATATTACCCTGGTCTACCATCTACTGTCATTATATTACCCTGGTCTACCATCTACTGTCATTATATTACCCTGGTCTACCATCTACTGTCATTATATTACCCTGGTCTACCATCTACTGTCATTATATTACCCTGGTCTACCATCTACTGTCATTATATTACCCTGGTCTACCATCTACTGTCATTATATTACCCTGGTCTACCCTCTACTGTCATTATATTACCCTGGTCTACCATCTACTGTCATTATATTACCCTGGTCTACCATCTACTGTCATTATATTACCCTGGTCTACCATCTACTGTCATTATATTACCCTGGTCTACCATCTACTGTCATTATATTACCCTGGTCTACCATCCACTGTCATTATATTACCCTGGTCTACCATCTACTGTCATTATATTACCCTGGTCTACCATCTACTGTCATTATATTACCCTGGTCTACCATCCCTGTCATTATATTACCCTGGTCTACCATCTACTGTCATTATATTACCCTGGTCTCCCCTCTACTGTCATTATATTACCCTGGTCTACCATCTACTGTCATTATATTACCCTGGTCTGCCATCTACTGTCATTATAATACCCTGGTCTACTATCTACTGTCATTATATTACCCTGGTCTACCCTCTACTGTCATTATATTACCCTGGTCTCCCCTCTACTGTCATTATATTACCCTGGTCTACCATCTACTGTCATTATATTACCCTGGTCTACCCTCTACTGTCATTATATTAGCCTGGTCTACCATCTACTGTCATTATATTACCCTGGTCTACCATCCCCTGTCATTATATTACCCTGGTCTACCATCTACTGTCATTATATTACCCTGGTCTACCATCTACTGTCATTATATTACCCTGGTCTACCATCCCCTGTTATTATATTACCCTGGTCTAAACTCTACTGTCATTATATTACCCTGTTCTACCAACTACTGTCATTATATTACCCTGGTCTACCATCCCCTGTCATTATATTACCCTGGTCTACCATCTACTGGCATTATATTACCCTGGTCTACCCTCTACTGTCATTATATTACCCTGGTCTCCCATCTACTGTCATTATATTACCCTGGTCTACCCTCTACTGTCATTATATTACCCTGGTCTACCATCTACTGTCACTATATTACCCTGGTCTAACATCTACTGTCATTATATTTCCCTGGTCTACCATCTACTGTCATTATATTACCCTGGTCTACCATCTAATGTCATTATTATTTCCCTCGTCTACCATCTACTGTGATTATATTACCCTGGTCTACCATATACTGTCATTATATTACCCTGGTCTCTAATGTCATTAAATTACCCTGGTCTACGATCCACTGTCATTATATTACCCTGGTCTACCATCTACTGTCATTATATTACCCTGGTCTAGCCATCTACTGTCATTATATTACCCTGGTCTACCATCTACTGTCATTATATTACCCTGGTCTACCATCTACTGTCATTATATTACCCTGGTCTACCATCTACTGTCATTATATTACCCTGGTCT
This sequence comes from Oncorhynchus tshawytscha, assembly GCF_018296145.1. Taxonomy (NCBI): domain Eukaryota; kingdom Metazoa; phylum Chordata; class Actinopteri; order Salmoniformes; family Salmonidae; genus Oncorhynchus; species Oncorhynchus tshawytscha. The sequence continues at coordinate 68,604 of NW_024608898.1, forward strand.
ACCATCCCCGGTCAATATATTAGCCTGGTCTACCATCTACTGTCATTATATTGCCCTGATCTACCCTCTACTGTCATTATGTTACCCTGGTCTACCATCTACTGTCATTATATTACCCTGGTCTAAACTCTACTGTCATTATATTACCCTGGTCTGCCATCTACTGTCATTATATTACCCTGGTCTACCATCTACTGTCATTATATTACCCTGGTCTACCATCTACTGTCATTATATTACCCTGGTCTACCATCTACTGTCATTATATTACCCTGGTCTACCATCTACTGTCATTATATTACCCTGGTCTACCATCTACTGTCATTATATTACCTGGTCTACCATCTACTGTCATTATATTAACCTGGTCTACCCTCTACTGTCATTATATTACCCTGGTCTACCATCTACTGTCATTATATTACCCTGGTCTACCCATCTACTGTCATTATATTAGCCCTGGTCTACCATCTACTGTCATTATATTACCCTGGTCTACCATCTACTGTCATTATATTACCCTGGTCTACCATCTACTGTCATTATATTCCCTGGTCTACCATCTACTGTCATTATATTACCCTGGTCTACCATCTACTGTCATTATATTACCCTGGTCTACCATCTACTGTCATTATATTACCCTGGTCTACCATCTACTGTCATTATATTACCCTGGTCTACCATCTACTGTCATTATATTACCCTGGTCTACCATCTACTGTCATTATATTACCCTGGTCTACCATCTACTGTCATTATATTACCCTGGTCTACCATCTACTGTCATTATATTACCCTGGTCTACCATCTACTGTCATTATATTACCCTGGTCTACCATCTACTGTCATTATATTACCCTGGTCTACCATCTACTGTCATTATATTACCCTGGTCTACCATCTACTGTCATTATATTACCCTGGTCTACCATCTACTGTCATTATATTACCCTGGTCTACCATCTACTGTCATTATATTACCCTGGTCTACCATCTACTGTCATTATATTACCCTGGTCTACCATCTACTGTCATTATATTACCCTGGTCTACCATCTACTGTCATTATATTACCCTGGTCTACCATCTACTGTCATTATATTACCCTGGTCTACCATCTACTGTCATTATATTACCCTGGTCTACCATCTACTGTCATTATATTACCCTGGTCTACCATCTACTGTCATTATATTACCCTGGTCTACCATCTACTGTCATTATATTACCCTGGTCTACCATCTACTGTCATTATATTACCCTGGTCTACCATCTACTGTCATTATATTACCCTGGTCTACCATCTACTGTCATTATATTACCCTGGTCTACCATCTACTGTCATTATATTACCCTGGTCTACCATCTACTGTCATTATATTACCCTGGTCTAACCATCTACTGTCATTATATTACCCTGGTCTACCATCTACTGTCATTATATTACCCTGGTCTACCATCTACTGTCATTATATTACCCTGGTCTACCATCTACTGTCATTATATTACCCTGGTCTACCATCTACTGTCATTATATTACCCTGGTCTACCATCTACTGTCATTATATTACCCTGGTCTACCATCTACTGTCATTATATTACCCTGGTCTCATCTACTGTCATTATATTACCCTGGTCTACCATCTACTGTCATTATATTACCCTGGTCTACCATCTACTGTCATTATATTACCCTGGTCTACCATGTCATTATATTACCCTGGTCTACCATCTACTGTCATTATATTACCCTGGTCTACCATCTACTGTCATTATATTACCCTGGTCTACCATCTACTGTCATTATATTACCATGGTCTACCATCTACTGTCATTATATTACCCTGGTCTACCATCTACTGTCATTATATTACCCTGGTCTACCATCTACTGTCATTATATTACCCTGGTCTACCATCTACTGTCATTATATTACCCTGGTCTACCATCTACTGTCATTATATTACCCTGGTCTACCATCTACTGTCATTATATTACCCTGGTCTACCATCTACTGTCATTATATTACCCTGGTCTACCATCTACTGTCATTATATTACCCTGGTCTACCATCTACTGTCATTATATTACCCTGGTCTACCATCTACTGTCATTATATTACCCTGGTCTACCATCTACTGTCATTATATTACCCTGGTCTACCATCTACTGTCATTATATTACCTGGTCTACCATCTACTGTCATTTTATTACCCGGGTCTACAATCTACTGTCATTATATTACCCTGGTCTACCATCTACTGTCATTATATTACCCTGTTCTACCATCTACTGTCATTATATTACACTGGTCTACCATCTACTGTCACTATATTACCCTGGTCTAAACTCTACTGACATTATATTACCCTGGTCTACCGTCTACTGTCACTAGATTACACTGGTCTACCCTCTACTGACATTATATTGCCCTGGTATACCATCTACTGTCATTATATTAACCTGGTCTACCATCTACTATCATGATATTACCCTGGTCTACCATCTACTGTCATTATATTAACCTGGTCTACCATCTACTGTCATTATATTACCATGGTCTACCATCTACTGTCATTATATTACCCTGGCCTACCCTCTACTGTCATTATATTACCCTGGTCTACCATCTACTGTTATTATATTACCCTGGTCTACCATCTACTGTCATTATATTACCCTGGTCTACCATCTACTGTCATTATATTACCCTGGTCTACCATCTACTGTCATTATATTACCCTGGTCTACCATCTACTGTCATTATATTACCCTGGTCTACCATCTACTGTCATTATATTACCCTGGTCTACCATCTACTGTCATTATATTACCCTGGTCTACCATCTACTGTCATTATATTACCTGGTCTTCCATCTACTGTCATTATATTACCCTGGTCTACCCTCTCCTGTCATTATATTACCCTGGTCTACCATCTACTGTCATTATATTACCCTGGTCTACCATCTACTGTCATTATATTACCATCTACTGTCATTATATTACCCTGGTCTACCATCTACTGTCATTATATTACCCTGGTCTACCATCTACTATCATGATATTACCCTGGTCTACCATCTACTGTCATTATATTAACCTGGTCTACCATCTACTGTCATTATATTACCATGGTCTAACATCTACTGTATTATATTACCCTGGCCTACCCTCTACTGTCATTATATTACCCTGGTCTACCATCTACTGTCATTATATTACCCTGGTCTACCATTTACTGTCATTATATTAAACTGGTCTACCATCTACTGTCATTATATTACCCTGGTCTACCATCTACTGTCATTATATTACCCTCTACTGTCATTATATTACCCTGGTCTACCCTCTACTGTCATTATATTATCCTGGTCTACCATCTACTGTCATTATATTACCCTGGTCTACCATCTACTGTCATTATATTACCCTGGTCTAAATCTACTGCCATTATATTACCCTGGTCTACCATCTACTGTCATTATATTACCCTGGTATACCATCTACTGTCATTATATTGACCTGATCTACCATCTACTGTCATTATATTAACCTGGTCTACCATCTAATGTCATTATATTAACCTGGTCTACCATCTACTGTCATTATATTACCATGGTCTACCGTCTACTGTCATTATATTACCCTGGTCTACCATCTACTGTCATTATATTACCCTGGTCTACCATCTACTGTCATTATATTACCATGGTCTACCATCTACTGTCATTATATTACCTGGTCTACCATCTACTGTCATTATATTAACCTGGTCTACCATCTACTGTCATTATATTACCCTGGTCTACCATCTACTGTCATTATATTACCCTGGTCTACCATCTACTGTCATTATATTACCCTGGTCTACCATCTACTGTCATTATATTACCCTGGTCTACCATCTACTGTCATTATATTCCCATCTACTGTCATTATATTACCCTGGTCTACCATCTACTGTCATTATATTACCCTGGTCAACCATCTACTGTCATTATATTACCCTGGTCTACCATCTACTGTCATTATATTACCCTGGTCTACCATCTACTGTCATTATATTACCCTCTACCATCTGTCATTATATTACCCTGGTCTACCATCTACTGTCATTATATTACCCTGGTCAACCATCTACTGTCATTATATTACCCTGGTCTACCCTCTACTGTCACTATATTACCATGGTCTTCCATCTACTGTCATCATATTACCCTGGTCTACCATCTACTGTCACTTTATTACCCTGGTCTACCATCTACTGTCATTATATTACCCTCTACTGTCATTATATTACCCTGGTCTACCATCTACTGTCATTCTATTACACTGGTCTACCATCTACTGTCATTATATTACCCTGGTCTACCATCTACTGTCATTATATTACCCTGGTCTACCATCTACTGTCATTATATTACCCTGGTCTACCATCTACTGTCATTATATTACCCTGGTCTACCATCTACTGTCATTATATTACCCTGGTCTACCATCTACTGTCATTATATTACCCTGGTCTACCATCTACTGTCATTATATTACCTGGTCTACCATCTACTGTCATTATATTACCTGGTCTACCATCTACTGTCATTATATTACCCTGGTCTACCATCTACTGTCATTATATTACCCTGGTCTACCATCTACTGTCATTATATTACCCTGGTCTACCATCTACTGTCATTATATTACCTGGTCTACCATCTACTGTCATTATATTACCCTGGTCTACCATCTACTGTCATTATATTGACCTGGTCTACCATCTACTGTCATTATATTACCTGGTCTACCATCTACTGTCATTATATTACCCTGGTCTACCATCTACTGTCATTATATTACCCTGGTCTACCATCTACTGTCATTATATTACCCTGGTCTACCATCTACTGTCATTATATTACCCTGGTCTACCATCTACTGTCATTATATTACCCTCTACTGTCATTATATTACCCTGGTCTACCATCTACTGTCATTATATTACCCTGGTCTACCATCTACTGTCATTATATTACCCTGGTCTACCATCTACTGTCATTATATTACCCTGGTCTACCATCCCCGGTCATTATATTACCCTGGTCTACCATCTACTGTCATTATATTACCCTGGTCTACCCTCTACTGTCATTATATTAGCCTGGTCTACCATCTACTGTCATTATATTACCCTGGTCTACCATCTACTGTCATTATATTACCACGGTGTATCTACTGTCATTATATTACCCTGGTCTACCCTCTACTGTCATTATATTACCCTGGTCTACCATCCCCTGTCATTATATTACCCATGTCTACCATCTACTGTCATTATATTACCCTGGTCTACCATCTACTGTCATTATATTACCCTGGTCTACCATCTACTGTCATTATATTACCCTGGTCTACCATCTACTGTCATTATATTACCCTGGTCTACCATCTACTGTCATTATATTAACCTGGTCTACCATCTACTGTCATTATATTACCCTGGTCTACCATCTACTGTCATTATATTACCCTGGTCTACCATCTACTGTCATTATATTACCCTGGTCTACCATCTACTGTCATTATATTACCCTGGTCTACCATCTACTGTCATTATATTACCCTGGTCTACCATCTACTGTCATTATATTACACTGGTCTACCATCTACTGTCATTATATTACCCTGGTCTACCATCTACTGTCATTATATTACCCTGGTCTACCATCTACTGTCATTATATTACACTGGTCTACCATCTACTGTCATTATATTACCCTGGTCTACCATCTACTGTCATTATATTACCCTGGTCTACCATCTACTGTCATTATATTAACCTGGTCTACCATCTACTGTCATTATATTACCCTGGTCTACCATCTACTGTCATTATATTACCCTGGTCTACCATCTACTGTCATTATATTACCCTGGTCTACCATCTACTGTCATTATATTACCCTGGTCTACCATCTACTGTCATTATATGGTCTACCATCTACTGTCATTATATTACCCTGGTCTACCATCTACTGTCATTATATTACCCTGGTCTACCATCTACTGTCATTATATTACCCTGGTCTACCATCTACTGTCATTATATTACCCTGGTCTACCATCTACTGTCATTATATTACCCTGGTCTACCATCTACTGTCATTATATTACCTGGTCTACCATCTACTGTCATTATATTACCCTGGTCTACCATCTACTGTCATTATATTACCCTGGTCTACCATCTACTGTCATTATATTACCTGGTCTACCATCTACTGTCATTATATTACCCTGGTCTACCATCTACTGTCATTATATTACCCTGGTCTACCATCTACTGTCATTATATTACCTGGTCTACCATCTACTGTCATTATATTACCCTGGTCTACCATCTACTGTCATTATATTACCCTGGTCTACCATCTACTGTCATTATATTACCCTGGTCTACCATCTACTGTCATTATATTACCCTGGTCTACCATCTACTGTCATTATATTACCCTGGTCTACCATCTACTGTCATTATATTACCCTGGTCTACCATCTACTGTCATTATATTACCCTGGTCTACCATCTACTGTCATTATATTACCCTGGTCTACCATCTACTCTCATTATATTACCCTGGTCTACCATCTACTGTCATTATATTTCCCTGGTCTACCATCTACTGTCATTATATTACCCTGGTCTACCATCTACTGTCATTATATTACCCTGGTCGACAATCTACTGTCATCATATTAAACTGGTCTACCATCTACTGTCATTATATTACCCTTGACAACCATCTACTGTCATTATATTACCCCGGTCTACCATCTACTGTCATTATATTAACCTGGTCTACCATCTACGGTCATTATATTACCCTGTTCTACCATCTACTGTCAATATACTACCCTGGTCTACCATCTACTGTCATTATATTGACCTGGTCTACCATCTACTGTCATTATATTACCCTGGTCTATCCATCATTATATTACTGTCTACCATCTACTGTCATTATATTACCCTGGTCTACCATCTACTGTCATTATATTACCCTGGTCTACCATCTACTGTCATTATATTACCCTGGTCTACCATCTACTGTCATTATATTACCTGGTCCATCTACTGTCATTATATTACCCTGGTCTACCATCTACTGTCATTATATTACCCTGGTCTACCATCTACTGTCATTATATTACCCTGGTCTACCATCTACTGTCATTATATTACCCTGGTCTACCATCTACTGTCATTATATTACCCTGGTCTACCATCTACTGTCATATTACCCTGGTCTACCATCTATCTATTGTCATTATATTACCCTGGTCTACCATCTACTGTCATTATATTACCCTGGTCTACCATCTACTGTCATTATATTACCTGGTCTTCCATCTACTGTCATTATATTACCCTGGTCTACCATCTACTGTCATTATATTACCCTGGTCTACCATCTACTGTCATTATATTACCCTGGTCTACCATCTACTGTCATTATATTACCCTGGTCTACCATCTACTGTCATTATATTACCCTGGTCTACCATCTACTGTCATTATATTACCCTGGTCTACCATCTACTGTCATTATATTACCCTGGCCTACCATCTACTCTCATTATATTACCCTGGTCTACCATCTACTGTCATTATATTACCATCTACTGTCATTATATTACCCTGGTCTACCATCTACTGTCATTATATTTCCCTGGTCTACCATCTACTGTCATTATATTACGCTGGTCTACCATCTACTGTCATTATATTACCTGGTCTACCATCTACTGTCATTATATTACCTGGTCTACCATCTACTGTCATTATATTACCTGGTCTACCATCTACTGTCATTATATTACCCTGGTCTACCATCTACTGGTCTACCATCTACTGTCATTATATTACCCTGGTCTACCATCTACTGTCATTATATTACCCTGGTCTACCATCTACTGTCATTATATTACCCTGGTCTACCATCTACTGTCATTATATTACCCTGGTCTACCATCTACTGTCATTATATTACCCTGGTCTACCATCTACTGTCATTATATTACCCTGGTCTACCATCTACTGTCATTATATTACCCTGGTCTACCATCTACTGTCATTATATTACCCTGGTCTACCATCTACTGTCATTATATTACCCTGGTCTACCATCTACTGTCATTATATTACCCTGGTCTACCATCTACTGTCATTATATTACCTGGTCTACCATCTACTGTCATTATATTACCCTGGTCTACCATCTACTGTCATTATATTACCTGGTCTACCATCTACTGTCATTATATTACCCTGGTCTACCATCTACTGTCATTATATTACCCTGGTCTCTAAACCTACTGTCATTATATTACCCTGGTCTACCATCTACTGTCATTATATTACCTGGTCTACCATCTACTGTCATTATATTGACCTGGTCTACCATCTACTGTCATTATATTACCTGGTCTACCATCTACTGTCATATATATATTACCTGGTCTACCATCTACTGTCATTATATTACCCTGGTCTACCATCTACTGTCATTATATTACCCTGGTCTACCATCTACTGTCATTATATTACCCTGGTCTACCATCTACTGTCATTATATTACCCTGGTCTACCATCTACTGTCATTATATTACCTGGTCTACCTCTCTGTCATTATATTACCCTGGTCTACCATCTACTGTCATTATATTACCCTGGTCTACCATCTACTGTCATTATATTACCCTGGTCTACCATCTACTGTCATTATATTACCCTGGTCATCTACTGTCATTATATTACCCTCTACTGTCATTATATTACCCTGGTCTACCATCTACTGTCATTATATTACCCTGGTCAACCATCTACTGTCATTATATTACCTGGTCTACCATCTACTGTCATTATATTACCCTGGTCTACCATCCCCTGTCATTATATTACCCTGGTCTACATCTACTGTCATTATATTTCCCTGGTCTACCATCTACTGTCATTATATTACCCTGGTCTACCATCTACTGTCATTATATTACCCTGGTCTACCATCTACTGTCATTATATTACACTGGTCTACCATCCCCTGTCATTATATTACCCTGGTATACCATCTACTGTCATTATATTACCCTGGTCTACCATCTACTGTCATTATGTTACCCTGGTCTACCATCTACTGTCATTATATTACCCTGGTCTAACATCTTCTGTCATTATATTACTGTCCTGGTATACCATCTACTGTCATTATATTACCTGGTCTACCATCTACTGTCATTATATTACCTGGTCTACCATCTACTGTCATTATATTACCTGGTCTACCATCTACTGTCATTATATTACCCTGGTCTACCATCTACTGTCATTATATTACCCTGGTCTACCATCTACTGTCATTATATTACCCTGGTCTACCATCTACTGTCATTATATTACCCTGGTCTACCATCTACTGTCATTATATTACCCTGGTCTACCATCTACTGTCATTATATTAACCTGGTCTACCATCTACTGTCATTATATTACCCTGGTCTACCATCTACTGTCATTATATTACCCTGGTCTACCATCTACTGTCATTATATTACCCTGGTCTACCATCTACTGTCATTATATTACCCTGGTCTACCATCTACTGTCATTATATTACCCTGGTCTACTGTCACTGTCATTATATTACCCTGGTCTACCATCTACTGTCATTATATTACCCTGGTCTACCATCTACTGTCATTATATTACCCTGGTCTACCATCTACTGTCATTATATTACCCTGGTCTACCATCTACTGTCATTATATTACCCTGGTCTACCATCTACTGTCATTATATTACCCTGGTCTACCATCTACTGTCATTATATTACCCTGGTCTACCATCTACTGTCATTATATTACCCTGGTCTACCATCTACTGTCTTATATATTACCTGGTCTTCCATCTACTGTCATTATATTACCCTGGTCTACCATCTACTGTCATTATATTACCCTGGTCTACCATCTACTGTCATTTATTATTATATTACCCCATCTACTGTCATTATATTACCCTGGTCTACCATCTACTGTTATATTACCTGGTCTACCATCTACTGTCATTATATTACCCTGGTCTACCATCTACTGTCATTATATTACCCTGGTCTACCATCTACTGTCATTATATTAACCTGGTCTACCATCTACTGTCATTATATTACCCTGGTCTACCATCTACTGTCATTATATTACCTGGTCTACCATCTACTGTCATTATATTACCCTGGTCTACCATCTACTGTCATTATATTACCCTGGTCTACCATCTACTGTCATTATATTACCCTGGTCTACCATCTACTGTCATTATATTACCCTGGTCTACCATCTACTGTCATTATATTACCCTGGTCTACCATCTACTGTCATTATATTACCTGTACCATCTACTGTCATTATATTACCCTGGTCTACCATCTACTGTCATTATATTACCCTGGTCTACCATCTACTGTCATTATATTACCTGGTCTACCATCTACTGTCATTATATTACCCTGGTCTACCATCTACTGTCATTATATTACCCTGGTCTACCATCTACTGTCATTATATTACCCTGGTCTACCATCTACTGTCATTATATTACCCTGGTCTACCATCTACTGTCATTATATTACCCTGGTCTACCATCTACTGTCATTATATTACCCTGGTCTACCATCTACTGTCATTATATTACCCTGGTCTACCATCTACTGTCATTATATTACCCTGGTCTACCATCTACTGTCATTATATTACCCTGGTCTACCCATCTACTGTCATATATTACCCTGGTCTACCATCTACTGTCATTATATTACCCTGGTCTACCATCTACTGTCATTATATTACCCTGGTCTACCATCTACTGTCATTATATTACCCTGGTCTACCATCTACTGTCATTATATTAACCTGGTCTACCATCTACTGTCATTATATTACCCTGGTCTACCATCTACTGTCATTATATTATTACCTGGTCTACCATCTACTGTCATTATATTACCTGGTCTACCATCTACTGTCATTATATTACCCTGGTCTACCATCTACTGTCATTATATTACCCTGGTCTACCATCTACTGTCATTATATTACCCTGGTCTACCATCTACTGTCATTATATTACCCTACCCATCTACTGTCATTATATTACCCTGGTCTACCATCTACTGTCATTATATTACCCTGGTCTACCATCTACTGTCATTATATTACCCTGGTCTACCATCTACTGTCATTATATTACCCTGGTCTACCATCTACTGTCATTATATTACCTGGTCTACCATCTACTGTCATTATATTACCCTGGTCTACCATCTACTGTCATTATATTACCCTGGTCTACCATCTACTGTCATTATATTACCCTGGTCTACCATCTACTGTCATTATATTACCCTGGTCTCTACCATCTACTGTCATTATATTACCCTGGTCTACCATCTACTGTCATTATATTACCCTGGTCTACCATCTACTGTCATTATATTACCCTGGTCTACCATCTACTGTCATTATATTACCTGGTCTACCATCTACTGTCATTATATTACACCTGGTCTACCATCTACTGTCATTATATTGACCTGGTCTACCATCTACTGTCATTATATTACCTGGTCTACCATCTACTGTCATTATATTACCCTGGTCTACCATCTACTGTCATTATATCTACCATCTACTGTCATTATATTACCCTGGTCTACCATCTACTGTCATTATATTACCCTGGTCTACATCTACTGTCATTATATTACCCTGGTCTACCATCTACTGTCATTATATTACCCTGGTCTACCATCTACTGTCATTATATTACCCTGGTCTACCATCTACTGTCATTATATTACCCTGGTCTACCATCTACTGTCATTATATTACCCTGGTCTACCATCTACTGTCATTATATTACCCTCTACTGTCATTATATTACCCTGGTCTACCATCTACTGTCATTATATTACCCTGGTCAACCATCTACTGTCATTATATTACCCTGGTCTACCACTATCTACTGTCACTGTCATATATTACCTGGTCTACCATCTACTGTCATTATATTACCCTGGTCTACCATCTACTGTCATTATATTACCCTGGTCTACCATCTACTGTCATTATATTACCCTGGTCTACCATCTACTGTCATTATATTACCCTGGTCTACTGTCATTATATTACCCTGGTCTACCATCTACTGTCATTATATTACCCTGGTCTACCATCTACTGTCATTATATTACCCTGGTCTACCATCTACTGTCATTATATTAACCTGGTCTACCATCTACTGTCATTATATTACCCTGGTCTACCATCTACTGTCATTATATTACCTGGTCTACCATCTACTGTCATTATATTACCCTGGTCTACCATCTACTGTCATTATATTAACCTGGTCTACCATCTACTGTCATTATATTACCCTGGTCTACATCTACTGTCATTATATTACCCTGGTCTACCATCTACTGTCATTATATTACCCTGGTCTACCATCTACTGTCATTATATTACACTGGTCTACCATCTACTGTCACTATATTACCCTGGTCTAAATCTACTGTCATTATATTACCCTGGTCTACCATCTACTGTCATTATATTACCCTGGTCTACCCTCTACTGTCATTATATTACCCTGGTCTACCATCTACTGTCATTATATTACCTGGTCTACCATCTACTGTCATTATATTACCCTGGTCTACCATCTACTGTCATTATATTACCTGGTCTACCATCTACTGTCATTATATTACCCTGGTCTACCATCTACTGTCATTATATTACCCTGGTCTACCTACCATCTACTGTCATTATATTACCCTGGTCTACCATCTACTGTCATTATATTACCCTGGTCTACCATCTACTGTCATTATATTACCTGGTCTACCATCTACTGTCATTATATTACCCTGGTCTACCATCTACTGTCATTATATTACCCTGGTCTACCCATCTACTGTCATTATATTACCCTGGTCTACCATCTACTGTCATTATATTACCCTACCATCTACTGTCATTATATTACCATCTACTGTCATTATATTACCCTGGTCTACCATCTACCATCTACATTATATTACCCTGGTCTACCATCTACTGTCATTATATTACCCTGGTCTACCATCTACTGTCATTATATTACCCTGGTCTACCATCTACTGTCATTATATTACCCTGGTCTACCATCTACTGTCATTATATTACCCTGGTCTACCATCTACTGTCATTATATTACCTGGTCTACCATCTACTGTCATTATATTACCCTGGTCTACCATCTACTGTCATTATATTACCCTGGTCTACCATCTACTGTCATTATATTAACCTGGTCTACCATCTACTGTCATTATATTACCTGGTCTACCATCTACTGTCATTATATTACCCTGGTCTACCATCTACTGTCATTATATTACCCTGGTCTACCATCTACTGTCATTATATTACCCTGGTCTACCATCTACTGTCATTATATTACCCTGGTCTACCATCTACTGTCATTATATTACCCTGGTCTACCATCTACTGTCATTATATTACCCTGGTCTACCATCTACTGTCATTATATTACCTGGTCTACCATCTACTGTCATTATATTACCCTGGTCTACCATCTACTGTCATTATATTACCTGGTCTACCATCTACTCATTATATTACCTGGTCTACCATCTACTGTCATTATATTACCCTGGTCTACCATCTACTGTCATTATATTACCCTGGTCTACCATCTACTGTCATTATATTACCCTGGTCTACCATCTACTGTCATTATATTACCTGGTCTACCATCTACTGTCATTATATTACACCTGGTCTACCATCTACTGTCATTATATTACCCTGGTCTACCATCTACTGTCATTATATTACCCTGGTCTACCATCTACTGTCATTATATTACCCTGGTCTACCATCTACTGTCATTATATTACCCTGGTCTACCATCTACTGTCATTATATTACCCTGGTCTACCATCTACTGTCATTATATTGACCTGGTCTACCATCTACTGTCATTATATTAACCTGGTCTACCATCTACTGTCATTATATTACCCTGGTCTACCATCTACTGTCATTATATTACCCTGGTCTACCATCTACTGTCATTATATTACCCTGGTCTACCATCTACTGTCATTATATTACCCTGGTCTACCATCTACTGTCATTATATTATATTACCATCTACTGTCATTATATTACCCTGGTCTACCATCTACTGTCATTATATTACCCTGGTCTACCATCTACTGTCATTATATTACCCTGGTCTACCATCTACTGTCATTATATTACCCTGGTCTACCATCTACTGTCATTATATTACCCTGGTCTACCATCTACTGTCATTATATTACACTGGTCTACCCTCTACTGTCATTATATTACCCTGGTCTACCATCTACTGTCATTATATTACCCTGGTCTACCATCTACTGTCATTATATTACCCTGGTCTACCCTCTACTGTCACTATATTACCATGGTCTTCCATCTACTGTCATAATATTACCCTGGTCTACCATCTACTGTCATTATATTACCCTGGTCTACCATCTACTGTCATTATATTACCCTCTACTGTCATTATATTACCCTGGTCTACCATCTACTGTCATTATATTACCCTGGTCTACCATCTACTGTCATTATATTACCCTGGTCTACCATCTACTGTCATTATATTACCCTGGTCTACCATCTACTGTCATTATATTACCCTGGTCTACCATCTACTGTCATTATATTACCCTGGTCTACCATCTCTGTCATTATATTACTGGTCTACCATCTACTGTCATTATTACCTGGTCTACCATCTACTGTCATTATATTACCCTGGTCTACCATCTACTGTCATTATATTACCCTGGTCTACCATCTACTGTCATTATATTACCCTGGTCTACCATCTACTGTCATTATATTACCCTGGTCTACCATCTACTGTCATTATATTACCCTGGTCTACCATCTACTGTCATTATATTACCCTGGTCTACCATCTACTGTCATTATATTACCCTGGTCTACCATCTACTGTCATTATATTACCCTGGTCTACCATCTACTGTCATTATATTACCTGGTCTACCATCTACTGTCATTATATTACCCTGGTCTACTGTCATTATATTACCCTGGTCTACCATCTACTGTCATTATATTACCCTGGTCTACCATCTACTGTCATTATATTACCCTGGTCTACCATCTACTGTCATTATATTACCCTGGTCTACCATCTACTGTCATTATATTACCCTGGTCTACCATCTACTGTCATTATATTACCCTGGTCTACCATCTACTGTCATTATATTACCCTGGTCTACCATCTACTGTCATTATATTACCCTGGTCTACCATCTACTGTCATTATATTACCTGGTCTACCATCTACTGTCATTATATTACCCTGGTCTACCATCTACTGTCATTATATTACCCTGGTCTACCATCTACTGTCATTATATTACCCTGGTCTACCATCTACTGTCATTATATTACCCTGGTCTACCATCTACTGTCATTATATTACCCTGGTCTACCATCTACTGTCATTATATTACCTGGTCTACCATCTACTGTCATTATATTACCCTGGTCTACCATCTACTGTCATTATATTACCCTGGTCTACCATCTACTGTCATTATATTACCTGGTCTACCATCTACTGTCATTATATTACCCTGGTCTACCATCTACTGTCATTATATTACCCTGGTCTACCATCTACTGTCATTATATTACCCTGGTCTACCATCTACTGTCACTATATTACCCTGGTCTACCATCTACTGTCATTATATTACCCTGGTCTACCATCTACTGTCATTATATTACCCTGGTCTACCATCTACTGTCATTATATTACCCTGGTCTACCATCTACTGTCATTATATTACCCTGGTCTACCATCTACTGTCAATATATTACCGTCTACAGTCATGATATTACCCTGGTCTACCATCTACTGTCATTATAATACCCTGGTCTACCATCTACTGTCATTATATTACCCTGGTCTACCATCTACTGCCATGATATTACCCTGGTCTACCATCTACTGTCATTATATTAAACTGGTCTACCATCTACTGTCATTATATTACCCTGTTCTACCATCTACTGTCATTATATTACCCTGGTCTACCATCTACTGTCATTATATTACACTGGTCTACCATCTACTGTCATTATATTACCCTGGTCTACCATCTACTGTCATTATATTACTGTCTACCATCTACTGTCATTATATTACCCTGGTCTACCATCTACTGTCATTATATTACCCTGGTCTACCATCTACTGTCATTATATTACCCTGGTCTACCATCTACTGTCATTATATTACCCTGGTCTACCATCTACTGTCATTATATTACCTGGTCTACCATCTACTGTCATTATATTACCTGGTCTACCATCTACTGTCATTATATTACCTGGTCTACCATCTACTGTCATTATATTACCCTGGTCTACCATCTACTGTCACTATATTACCCTGGTCTACCATCTACTGTCATTATATTACCCTGGTCTACCATCTACTGTCATTATATTACCCTGGTCTACCATCTACTGTCATTATATTACCTGATCTACCATCTACTGTCATTATATATTACCTGGTCTACCATCTACTGTCATCTATATATTACCCTGGTCTACCATCTACTGTCATTATATTACCCTGGTCTACCATCTACTGTCATTATATTACCCTGGTCTACCATCTACTGTCATTATATTACCCTGGTCTACCATCTACTGTCATTATATTACCCTCTACTGTCATTATATTACCCTGGTCTACCATCTACTGTCATTATATTACCCTGGTCTACCATCTACTGTCATTATATTACCCTGGTCTACCATCTACTGTCATTATATTACCCTGGTCTACCATCTACTGTCATTATATTACCATCTACTGTCATTATATTACCCTGGTCTACCATCTACTGTCATTATATTACCCTGGTCAACCATGTACTGTCATTATATTACCCTGGTCTACCCTCTACTGTCATTATATTACCATGGTCTTCCATCTACTGTCATAATATTACCCTGGTCTACCCATCTACTGTCATTTATTACCCTGGTCTACCATCTACTGTCATTATATTATCCTCTACTGTCATTATATTACCCTGGTCTACCATCTACTGTCATTCTATTACACTGGTCTACCATCTACTGTCATTATATTACCCTGGTCTACCATCTACTGTCATTATATTACCCTGGTCTACCATCTACTGTCATTATATTAACCTGGTCTACCATCTACTGTCATTATATTACCCTGGTCTACCATCTACTGTCATTATATTAACCTGGTCTACCATCTACTGTCATTTTACCCTGGTCTACCATGGTCATTACCATCTACTGTCATTATATTACCCTGTTCTACCATCTACTGTCATTATATTACACTGGTCTACCATCTACTGTCATTATATTACCCTGGTCTACCATCTACTGTCATTATATTACCCTGGTCTACCATCTACTGTCATTATATTACCCTGGTCTACCATCTACTGTCATTATATTACCCTGGTCTACCATCTACTGTCATTATATTACCCTGGTCTACCATCTACTGTCATTATATTACCTGGTCTACCATCTACTGTCATTATATTACCCTGGTCTACCATCTACTGTCATTATATTACCCTGGTCTACCATCTACTGTCATTATATTACCCTGGTCTACCATCTACTGTCATTATATTACCCTGGTCTACCATCTACTGTCATTATATTACCCTGGTCTACCATCTACTGTCATTATATTACCCTGGTCTACCATCTACTGTCATTATATTACCCTGGTCTACCATCTACTGTCATTATATTACCCTGGTCTACCATCTACTGTCATTATATTACCTGGTCTACCATCTACTGTCATTATATTACCCTGGTCTACCATCTACTGTCATTATATTACCCTGGTCTACCATCTACTGTCATTATATTACCCTGGTCTACCATCTACTGTCATTATATTACCCTGGTCTACCATCTACTGTCATTATATTACCTGGTCTACCATCTACTGTCATTATATTACCCTGGTCTACCATCTACTGTCATTATATTACCCTGGTCTACCATCTACTGTCATTATATTACCTGGTCTACCATCTACTGTCATTATATTACCCTGGTCTCCATCTACTGTCATTATATTACCCTGGTCTACCATCTACTGTCATTATATTACCCTGGTCTACCATCTACTGTCATTATATTACCTGGTCTACCATCTACTGTCATTATATTACCCTGGTCTACCATCTACTGTCATTATATTAACCTGGTCTACCATCTACTGTCATTATATTACCCTGGTCTACCATCTACTGTCATTATATTAACCTGGTCTACCATCTACTGTCATTATATTACCTGGTCTACCATCTACTGTCATTATATTACCCTGGTCTACCATCTACTGTCATTATATTACCCTGGTCTACCATCTACTGTTATTATATTACCCTGGTCTACCATCTACTGTCATTATATTACCCTGGTCTACCATCTGTCTACCTGTCATTATATTACCCTGTTCTACCATCTACTGTCATTATATTACCCTGGTCTACCATCTACTGTCATTATATTACACTGGTCTACCATCTACTGTCATTATATTATCCTGGTCTACCATCTACTGTCATTATTACCCTGGTCTACCATCTACTGTCATTATATTACCCTGGTCTACCATCTACTGTCATTATATTACCCTGGTCTACCATCTACTGTCATTATATTACCCTGGTCTACCATCTACTGTCATTATATTACCCTGGTATACCATCTACTGTCATTATATTGACCTGATCTACCATCTACTGTCATTATATTCACCTGGTCTACCATCTACTGTCATTATATTACCTGGTCTACCATCTACTGTCATTATATTACCCTGGTCTACCATCTACTGTCATTATATTACCCTGGTCTACCATCTACTGTCATTATATTACCCTGGTCTACCATCTACTGTCATTATATTACCTGGTCTACCATCTACTGTCATTATATTACCTGGTCTACCATCTACTGTCATTATATTAACCTGGTCTACCATCTACTGTCATTATATTACCCTGGTCTACCATCTACTGTCATTATATTACCCTGGTCTACCATCTACTGTCATTATATTACCCTGGTCTACCATCTACTGTCATTATATTACCCTGGTCTACCATCTACTGTCATTATATTACCCTCTACTGTCATTATATTACCCTGGTCTACCATCTACTGTCATTATATTACCCTGGTCTACCATCTACTGTCATTATATTACCCTGGTCTACCATCTACTGTCATTATATTACCCTGGTCTACCATCTACTGTCATTATATTACCCTCTACTGTCATTATATTACCCTGGTCTACCATCTACTGTCATTATATTACCCTGGTCAACCATCTACTGTCATTATATTACCCTGGTCTACCCTCTACTGTCATTATATTACCATGGTCTTCCATCTACTGTCATAATATTACCCTGGTCTACCATCTACTGTCACTTTATTACCCTGGTCTACCATCTACTGTCATTATATTATCCTCTACTGTCATTATATTACCCTGGTCTACCATCTACTGTCATTCTATTACACTGGTCTACCATCTACTGTCATTATATTACCCTGGTCTACCATCTACTGTCATTATATTACCCTGGTCTACCATCTACTGTCATTATATTAACCTGGTCTACCATCTACTGTCATTATATTACCCTGGTCTACCATCTACTGTCATTATATTAACCTGGTCTACCATCTACTGTCATTTTATTACCCTGGTCTACCATCTACTGTCATTATATTACCCTGTTCTACCGTCTACTGTCATTGTATTACACTGGTCTACCATCTACTGTCACTATATTACCCTGGTCTACCATCTACTGTCATTATATTACCCTGGTCTACCATCTACTGTCATTCTATTACACTGGTCTACCATCTACTGTCATTATATTACCCTGGTCTACCATCTACTGTCATTATATTACCCTGGTCTACCATCTACTGTCATTATATTACCCTGGTCTACCATCTACTGGCATTATATTACCCCTACTGTCATTATATTACCCTCTACTGTCATTATATTACCCTGGTCTACCATTTAATGTCATTATATTACCCTGGTCAACCATCTACTGTCATTATATTACCCTGGTCTACCCTCTACTGTCACTATATTACCATGGTCTTGCATCTACT
>NW_024608899.1:0-10000 GCF_018296145.1 Oncorhynchus tshawytscha
CCTAATAGGTTAGTCCTAGTTACCTCTAATCTAACGTAACGTCATCTACCTAATAGGTTAGTCCTAGTTACCTCTAATCTAACGTAACGTCATCTACCTAATAGGTTAGTCCTAAGTTACATCTCTAATCTAACGTAACGTCATCTACCTAATAGGTTAGTCCTAGTTACCTCTAATCTAACGTAACGTCATCTACCTAATAGGTTAGTCCTAGTTACCTCTAATCTAACGTAACGTCATCTACCTAATAGGTTAGTCCTAGTTACCTCTAATCTAACGTAACGTCATCTACCTAATAGGTTAGTCCTAGTTACCTCTAATCTAACGTAACGTCATCTACCTAATAGGTTAGTCCAAGTTACCTCTAATCTAACGTAACGTCATCTACCTAATAGGTTATCTAACGTAACGTCATCTACCTAATAGGTTAGTCCTAGTTACCTCTAATCTAACGTAACGTCATCTACCTAATAGGTTAGTCCTAGTTACCTCTAATCTAACGTAACGTCATCTACCTAATAGGTTAGTCCAAGTTGCCTCTAATCTAACGTAACGTCATCTACCTAATAGGTTAGTCCTAGTTACCTCTAATCTAACGTAACGTCATCTACCTAATAGGTTAGTCCTAGTTACCTCTAATCTAACGTAATGTCATCTACCTAATAGGTTAGTCCTAGTTACCTCTAATCTAACGTAACGTCATCTACCTAATAGGTTAGTCCTAGTTACCTCTAATCTAACGTAACGTCATCTACCTAATAGGTTAGTCCTAGTTACCTCTAATCTAACGTAACGTCATCTACCTAATAGGTTAGTCCTAGTTACCTCTAATCTAACGTAACGTCATCTACCTAATAGGTTAGTCCAAGTTGCCTCTAATCTAACGTAACATCATCTACCTAATAGGTTAGTCCAAGTTGCCTCTAATCTAACGTAACGTCATCTACCTAATAGGTTAGTCCAAGTTGCCTCTAATCTAACGTAACGTCATCTACCTAATAGGTTAGTCCAAGTTGCCTCTAATCTAACGTAACGTCATCTACCTAATAGGTTAGTCCAAGTTGCCTCTAATCTAACGTAACGTCATCTACCTAATAGGTTAGTCCAAGTTGCCTCTAATCTAACGTAACGTCATCTACCTAATAGGTTTAGTCCAAGTTACCTCTAATCTAATCTAACGTAACGTCATCTACCTAATAGGTTAGTCCAAGTTGCCTCTAATCTAACGTAACGTCATCTACCTAATAGGTTAGTCCTAGTTACCTCTAATCTAACGTAACGTCATCTACCTAATAGGTTAGTCCTAGTTACCTCTAATCTAACGTAACGTCATCTACCTAATAGGTTAGTCCTAGTTACCTCTAATCTAACGTAACGTCATCTACCTAATAGGTTAGTCCAAGTTGCCTCTAATCTAACGTAACGTCATCTACCTAATAGGTTAGTCCAAGTTGCCTCTAATCTAACGTAACGTCATCTACCGAATAGGTTAGTCCTAGTTACCTCTAATCTAACGTAACGTCATCTACCTAATAGGTTAGTCCTAGTTACCTCTAATCTAACGTAACGTCATCTACCTAATAGGTTAGTCCAAGTTACCTCTAATCTCATCTACCTAAACGTCATCTACCTAAACGTCATCTACCATGTTCTACCTAATAGGTTAGTCATCTACCTCTAAGTTACCTCTAATCGTAACGTCATCTACCTAATAGGTTAGTCCAAGTTGCCTCTAATCTAACGTAACGTCATCTACCTAATAGGTTAGTCCAAGTTGCCTCTAATCTAACGTAACGTCATCTACCTAATAGGTTAGTCCAAGTTGCCTCTAATCTAACTAACGTCATCTACCTAATAGGTTAGTCCTAGTTACCTCATCTAACGTAACGTCATCTACCTAATAGGTTAGTCCAAGTTACCTCTAATCTAACGTAACGTCATCTACCTAATAGGTTAGTCCTAGTTACCTCTAATCTAACGTAACGTCATCTACCTAATATGTTAGTCCAAGTTACCTCTAATCTAACGTAACGTCATCTACCTAATAGGTTAGTCCTAGTTACCTCTAATCTAACGTAACGTCATCTACCTAATAGGTTAGTCCAAGTTGCCTCTAATCTAACGTAACGTCATCTACCTAATAGGTTAGTCCAAGTTACCTCTAATCTAACGTAACGTCATCTACCTAATAGGTTAGTCCAAGTTACCTCTAATCTAACGTAACGTCATCTACCTAATAGGTTAGTCCAAGTTGCCTCTAATCTAACGTAACGTCATCTACCTAATAGGTTAGTCCAAGTTGCCTCTAATCTAACGTAACGTCATCTACCTAATAGGTTAGTCCTAGTTACCTCTAATCTAACGTAACGTCATCTACCGAATAGGTTAGTCCTAGTTACCTCTAATCTAACGTAACGTCATCTACCTAATAGGTTAGTCCTAGTTACCTCTAATCTAACGTAACGTCATCTACCTAATATGTTAGTCCAAGTTACCTCTAATCTAACGTAACGTCATCTACCTAATAGGTTAGTCCTAGTTACCTCTAATCTAACGTAACGTCATCTACCTAATAGGTTAGTCCAAGTTGCCTCTAATCTAACGTAACGTCATCTACCTAATAGGTTAGTCCAAGTTACCTCTAATCTAACGTAACGTCATCTACCTAATAGGTTAGTCCAAGTTGCCTCTAATCTAACGTAACGTCATCTACCTAATAGGTTAGTCCAAGTTGCCTCTAATCTAACGTAACGTCATCTACCTAATAGGTTAGTCCTAGTTACCTCTAATCTAACGTAACGTCATCTACCTAATAGGTTAGTCCAAGTTGCCTCTAATCTAACGTAACGTCATCTACCTAATAGGTTAGTCCTAGTTACCTCTAATCTAACGTAACGTCATCTACCTAATAGGTTAGTCCTAGTTACCTCTAATCTAACGTAACTATCTACCTAATAGGTTAGTCCGTCATCTACCTAATAGGTTAGTCCTAGTTACCTCTAATCTAACGTAAGTCATCTACCTAATAGGTTAGTCCAAGTTGCCTCTAATCTAACGTAACGTCATCTACCTAATAGGTTAGTCCTAGTTACCTCTAATCTAACGTAACGTCATCTACCTAATAGGTTAGTCCAAGTTACCTCTAATCTAACTAATCTCTAACGTAACGTCATCTACCTAATAGGTTAGTCCTAGTTACCTCTAATCTAACGTAATGTCATCTACCTAATAGGTTAGTCCTAGTTACCTCTAATCTAACGTAACGTCATCTACCTAATAGGTTAGTCCTAGTTACCTCTAATCTAACGTAACGTCATCTACCTAATAGGTTAGTCCAAGTTGCCTCTAATCTAACGTAACGTCATCTACCTAATAGGTTAGTCCTAGTTACCTCTAATCTAACGTAACGTCATCTACCTAATAGGTTAGTCCAAGTTGCCTCTAATCTAACGTAACGTCATCTACCTAATAGGTTAGTCCTAGTTACCTCTAATCTAACGTAACGTCATCTACCTAATAGGTTAGTCCTAGTTACCTCTAATCTAACGTAACGTCATCTACCTAATAGGTTAGTCCTAGTTACCTCTAATCTAACGTAACGTCATCTACCTAATAGGTTAGTCCTAGTTACCTCTAATCTAACGTAACGTCATCTACCTAATATGTTAGTCCAAGTTGCCTCTAATCTAACGTAACGTCATCTACCTAATAGGTTAGTCCAAGTTCCCTCTAATCTAACGTAACGTCATCTACCTAATAGGTTAGTCCTAGTTACCTCTAATCTAACGTAACGTCATCTACCTAATAGGTTAGTCCTAGTTACCTCTAATCTAACGTAACGTCATCTACCTAATAGGTTAGTCCTAGTTACCTCTAATCTAACGTAACGTCATCTACCTAATAGGTTAGTCCTAGTTACCTCTAATCTAACGTAACGTCATCTACCTAATAGGTTAGTCCAAGTTGCCTCTAATCTAACGTAACGTCATCTACCTAATAGGTTAGTCCTAGTTACCTCTAATCTAACGTAACGTCATCTACCTAATAGGTTAGTCCAAGTTGCCTCTAATCTAACGTAACGTCATCTACCTAATAGGTTAGTCCTAGTTACCTCTAATCTAACGTAACGTCATCTACCTAATAGGTTAGTCCTAGTTACCTCTAATCTAACGTAATGTCATCTACCTAATAGGTTAGTCCTAGTTACCTCTAATCTAACGTAACGTCATCTACCTAATAGGTTAGTCCTAGTTACCTCTAATCTAACGTAACGTTATCTACCTAATAGGTTAGTCCAAGTTGCCTCTAATCTAACGTAACGTCATCTACCTAATAGGTTAGTCCTAGTTACCTCTAATCTAACGTAACGTCATCTACCTAAATCAAATCAAATCAAATCAAATTTTATTTGTCACATACACATGGTTAGCAGATGTTAATGCGAGTGTAGCGAAATGCTTGTGCTTCTAGTTCCGACAATGCAGTAATAACGAGCAAGTAATCTAACTAACAATTCCAAAAAAAAACTACTGTCTTATACACAGTGTAAGGGGGTAAAGAATATGTACATAAGGATATATGAATGAGTGATGGTACAGAGCAGCATAGGCAAGATACAGTAGATGATATCGAGTACAGTATATACATATGAGATATGTATGTAAACCAAGTGGCATAGTTAAAGTGGCTAGTGATACATGTATTACATAAGGATGCAGTCGATGATATAGAGTACAGTATCAACGTATGCATATGAGATGAACAATGTAGGGTAAGTAACATTATATAAGGTAGCATTGTTTAAAGTGGCTAGTGATATATTTACATAATTTCCCATCAATTCCCATGATTAAAGTGGCTGGAGTAGAGTCAGTGTCATTGACAGTGTGTTGGCAGTAGCCACTCAATGTTAGTGGTGGCTGTTTAACAGTCTGATGGCCTTGAGATAGAAGCTGTTTTTCAGTCTCTCGGTCCCAGCTTTGATGCACCTGTACTGACCTCGCCTTCTGGATGACAGCGGGGTGAACAGGCAGTGGCTCGGGTGGTTGATGTCCTTGATGATCTTTATGGCCTTCCTGTAGCATCGGGTGGTGTAGGTGTCCTGGAGGGCAGGTAGTTTGCCCCCGGTGATGCGTTGTGCAGACCTCACTACCCTCTGGAGAGCCTTACGGTTGAGGGCGGTGCAGTTGCCATACCAGGCGGTGATACAGCCCGCCAGGATGCTCTCGATTGTGCATCTGTAGAAGTTTGTGAGTGCTTTTGGTGACAAGCCGAATTTCTTCAGCCTCCTGAGGTTGAAGAGGCGCTGCTGCGCCTTCCTCACGATGCTGTCTGTGTGAGTGGACCAATTCAGTTTGTCTGTGATGTGTATGCCGAGGAACTTAAAACTTGCTACCCTCTCCACTACTGTTCCATCGATGTGGATGGGGGTGTTCCCTCTGCTGTTTCCTGAAGTCCACAATCATCTCCTTAGTTTTGTTGACGTTGAGTGTGAGGTTATTTTCCTGACACCACACTCCGAGGGCCCTCACCTCCTCCCTGTAGGCCGTCTCGTCGTTGTTGGTAATCAAGCCTACCACTGTTGTGTCGTCCGCAAACTTGATGATTGAGTTGGAGGCGTGCATGGCCACGCAGTCGTGGGTGAACAGGGAGTACAGGAGGGGGCTCAGAACGCACCCTTGTGGGGCCCCAGTGTTGAGGATCAGCGGGGTGGAGATGTTGTTGCCTACCCTCACCACCTGGGGGCGGCCCGTCAGGAAGTCCAGTACCCAGTTGCACAGGGCGGGGTCGAGACCCAGGGTCTCGAGCTTGATGACGAGCTTGGAGGGTACTATGGTGTTGAATGCCGAGCTGTAGTCGATGAACAGCATTCTCACATAGGTATTCCTCTTGTCCAGATGGGTTAGGGCAGTGTGCAGTGTGGTTGAGATTGCATCGTCTGTGGACCTATTTGGGCGGTAAGCAAATTGGAGTGGGTCAAGGGTGTCAGGTAGGGTGGAGGTGATATGGTCCTTGACTAGTCTCTCAAAGCACTTCATGATGACGGATGTGAGTGCTACGGGCGGTAGTCGTTTAGCTCAGTTACCTTAGCTTTCTTGGGAACAGGAACAATGGTGGCCCTCTTGAAGCATGTGGGAACAGCAGACTGGTATAGGGATTGGTTGAATATGTCCGTAAACACACCGGCCAGCTGGTCTGCGCATGCTCTGAGGGCGCGGCTGGGGATGCCGTCTGGGCCTGCAGCCTTGCGAGGGTTAACACGTTTAAATGTCTTACTCACTTCGGCTGCAGTGAAGGAGAGACCGCATGATTCCGTTGCAGGCCGTGTCAGTGGCACTGTATTGTCCTCAAAGCGGGCAAAAAGTTATTTAGTCTGCCTGGGAGCAAGACATCCTGGTCCGTGACTGGGCTGGGTTTCTTCCTGTAGTCCGTGATTGATTGTAGACCCTGCCACATACCTCTTGTGTCTGAGCCGTTGAATTGAGATTCTACTTTGTCTCTGTACTGGCGCTTAGCTTGTTTGATAGCCTTGCGGAGGGAATAGCTGCACTGTTTGTATTCAGTCATGTTACCAGACACCTTGCCCTGATTAAAAGCAGTGGTTCGTGCCTTCAGTTTCACACGAATGCTGCCATCAATCCACGGTTTCTGGTTAGGGAATGTTTTAATCGTTGCTATGGGAACGACATCTTCAACGCACGTTCTAATGAACTCGCACACCGTATCAGCGTATTCGTCAATGTTGTTGTCTGACGCAATACGAAACATCTCCCAGTCCACGTGATGGAAGCAGTCTTGGAGTGTGGAGTCAGCTTGGTCGGACCAGCGTTGGACAGACCTCAGCGTGGGAGCTTCTTGTTTTAGTTTCTGTCTGTAGGCAGGGATCAACAAAATGGAGTCGTGGTCAGCTTTTCCGAAAGGGGGCGGGGCAGGGCCTTATATGCGTCGCGGAAGTTAGAGTAACAATGATCCAGGGTCTTTCCACCCCTGGTTGCGCAATCAATATGCTGATAAAATTTAGGGAGTCTTGTTTTCAGATTAGCCTTGTTAAAATCCCCAGCTACAATGAATGCAGCCTCCGGATAAATCGTTTCCAGTTTGCAGAGAGTTAAATAAAGTTCGTTCAGAGCCATCGATGTGTCTGCTTGGGGGATATATACGGCTGTGATTATAATCGAAGAGAATTCTCTTGGTAGATAATGCGGTCTACATTTGATTGTGAGGAATTCTAAATCAGGTGAACAGAAGGATTTGAGTTCCTGTATGTTTCCTTCATCACACCATGTCACGTTGGCCATAAGGCATACGCCCCCGCCCGTCTTCTTACCAGAGAGATGTTTGTTTCTGTCGGCGCGATGCGTGGAGAAACCCGCTGGCTGCACCGCTTCGGATTGCGTCTCTCCAGTGAGCCATGTTTCCGTGAAGCAGAGAACGTTACAGTCTCTGATGTCCCTCTGGAATGCTACCCTTGCTCGGATTTCATCAACCTTGTTGTCAAGAGACTGGACATTGGCAAGAAGAATGCTGGGGAGTGGTGCACGATGTGCCCGTCTCTGGAGTCTGACCAGAAGACCGCTTCGTTTCCCTCTTTTTCTGAGTCGTTTTTTTTTTTGGTCGCTGCATGTGATCCACTCGGTTACACTGGTTGTAAGGCAGAACTCAGGATCCGCATCGCGAAAAACATATTCTTGGTCGTACTGATGGTGAGTTGACGCTGATCTTATATTCAGTAGTTCTTGTCGGCTGTATGTAAAGAAACCTAAGATGACCTGGGGTACTAATGTAAGAAATAACACGTAAAAAAACAAAAAACTGCATAGTTTCCTAGGAACGCGAAGCGAGGCGGCCATCTCTGTCGGCGCCGGAAGTCATATTACTAATAGGTTAGTCCTAGTTACCTCTAATCTAACGTAACGTCATCTACCTAATAGGTTAGTCCAAGTTGCCTCTAATCTAACGTAACGTCATCTACCTAATAGGTTAGTCCTAGTTACCTCTAATCTAACGTAACGTCATCTACCTAATAGGTTAGTCCAAGTTGCCTCTAATCTAACGTAACGCCATCTACCTAATAGGTTAGTCCTAGTTACCTCTAATCTAACGTAACGTCATCTACCTAATAGGTTAGTCCAAGTTACCTCTAATCTAACGTAACGTCATCTACCTAATAGGTTAGTCCAAGTTACCTCTAATCTAACGTACGTCATCTACCTAATAGGTCAGTCCTAGTTACCTCTAATCTAACGTAACGTCATCTACCTAATAGGTTAGTCCTAGTTACCTCTAATCTAACGTACATCATCTACCTAATAGGTTAGTCCAAGTTACCTCTAATCTAACGTAACGTCATCTACCTAATAGGTTAGTCCTAGTTACCTCTAATCTAACGTAACGTCATCTACCTAATAGGTTAGTCCTAGTTACCTCTAATCTAACGTAACGTCATCTACCTAATAGGTTAGTCCAAGTTACCTCTAATCTAACGTAACGTCATCTACCTAATAAGTTAGTCCTAGTTACCTCTAATCTAACGTAACGTCATCTACCTAATAGGTTAGTCCAAGTTACCTCTAATCTAGCGTAACGTCATCTACCTAATAGGTTAGTCCAAGTTACCTCTAATCTAACGTAACGTCATCTACCTAATAGGTTAGTCCAAGTTACCTCTAATCTAACGTAACGTCATCTACCTAATAGGTTAGTCCAAGTTGCCTCTAATCTAACGTAACGTCATCTACCTAATAGGTTAGTCCTAGTTACCTCTAATCTAACGTAACGTCATCTACCTAATAGGTTAGTCCTAGTTACCTCTAATCTAACGTAACGTCATCTACCTAATAGGTTAGTCCTAGTTGCCTCTAATCTAACGTAACGTCATCTACCTAATAGGTTAGTCCAAGTTACCTCTAATCTAACGTAACGTCATCTACCTAATAGGTTAGTCCAAGTTACCTCTAATCTAACGTAACGTCATCTACCTAATAGGTTAGTCCAAGTGGCCGTACGGGGCAGAGCAGGACAGGGTGTGTCCCAACTGGCACCCTATTCTATATATAGTGCACTAACGTTGACAAGAACCCTGAGGGAACACTGTGGGACAGCCGTGAGACCAGGCATCCGTCAGAGATGTGTGTGTGTGTGTGTGTGTGTGTGTGTGTGTGTGTGTGTGTGGGGGGAGATTATTCAGGAGCTAATAAAAAAACTCAATTAGCTCTGCTTCCTGTTCCAGCCCTCCAACTGTCTCCTCTCTTCTCCCACTGTTCTACTCTTCTCCATCTCTCTCCTCCCCCACTACTCTCCTCTCTTCTCCTCCTCTCCTCTCTTCTCCTCCTCCTACACCTCCCCCCTCTCCTCCACCTCCCCTCCCCCTCATCTCCTCCTCCTCTCCTCTCTTCTCCTCCTCTCCTCTCTTCTCCTCCCCCACTTACTCTCTTCTCCTCCTCCTCTCCTCCACACCCCCTCTCCTCTCCTCCTCCTCTCCTACACCTCCCCCTCTCATCTCCTCCTCCTCCTACACCTCCCCCTCTCCTCCACCTCCCCCCCCCTCCCCTCTCCTCCTCCTCTCCTCTCTTCTCCTCCTCTCCTCTCTTCTCCTCCTCTCCTCTCTTCTCCTCCCCCACTTACTCTCTTCTCCTCTTCCTCTCCTCCACCTCCCCCTCTCCTCCTCCTCTCCTACACCTCCCCCTCTCATCTCCTCCTCCTCTCCTCCACCTCCCCCTCTCATCTCCTCCCCCTCTCATCTCCTCCTCCTCTCCTCAAGCTCCCCCTCTCCTTCTCCCCCTCTCATCTCCTCCTCCTCTCCTCCAGCTCCCCCTCTCCTCCTCCCCTCTCCCCCCACCTCCCCTCTCCTCCTGACTCAGTGTGTGTGTGGACTCACCGATGTAGACTCGTCTGCTGTATCGCTGCATTAACAGCAGGACAAACACATGGAGAGGAATCAGGTTGATGATGAAGACGTAGCCTCCCCATGCAGACACCTGGAAACACACACACACACACA
>NW_024608899.1:15000-37500 GCF_018296145.1 Oncorhynchus tshawytscha
GAGCAGCTGCATATTGAACAGTAGAGACACAGAGCAGCTGCATATTGAACAGTAGAGACATAGAGCAGCTGCATATTGAACAGTAGAGACATAGAGCAGCTGCATATTGAACAGTAGAGACATAGAGCAGCTGCATATTGAACAGGAACAGTAGAGACATAGAGCAGCTGCATATTGAACAGTAGAGACATAGAGCAGCTGCATATTGAACAGTAGAGACATAGAGCAGCTGCATATTGAACAGTAGAGACATAGAGCAGCTGCATATTGAACAGGAACAGTAGAGACATAGAGCAGCTGCATATTGAACAGTAGAGACATAGAGCAGCTGCATATTGAACAGTAGAGACAGAGCAGCTGCATATTGAACAGTAGAGACATAGAGCAGCTGCATATTGAACAGGGACAGTAGAGACAGAGCAGCTGCATATTGAACAGTAGAGACAGAGCAGCTGCATATTGAACAGTAGAGACATAGAGCATCTGCATATTGAACAGTAGAGACATAGAGCAGCTGCATATTGAACAGTAGAGACAGAGCAGCTGCATATTGAACAGTAGAGACATAGAGCATCTGCATATTGAACAGTAGAGACACAGAGCAGCTGCATATTGAACAGTAGAGACATAGAGCATCTGCATATTGAACAGGGACAGTAAATTATTCATGGTTTTTCCTTAACGATCTGCTAGACCGCTACACTACACAGCATTAGCTCAATTCAAACTAGAGATATGTAGCTCACAGAACCAGACATCTTAGGCAGTGTGTGTGTATGTGTGTGTGTGTGTGTGTGTGTGTGTGTGTGTGTGTGTGTGTGTGTGTGTGTGTGGTGTGTGTGTGTGTGTGTGTGTGTACGATGTGTTGTGTGTGTGTGCGCTTGTGTTATTAGGCTAACATAGAGAGTTTATAAGGCTTGACTTAAACAAGTCTGACTTACAACCTAGGATTGGACAGATGAGAATTAAATGACCCACAAAAGCCAGTGAGACATTAAAACAGATTAAATAAAGTCAACAACAGGAAGAGTAATGTATCTGGGGTATGTTGCCACGGTTACAACACTTAGATAGGTACAGCTGGGATTAATGATGAGAGAGCTGGTTGGTCGGCCCTATTTGATGTTTGTTTGTTTACTCTGTGTTAAGGCAAGAAGGAGATGGCTGGGGATTCAGCAGTTCAAAACAGCCTTCAGCCTTTACACACACACACACACACACACACACACCTACACACACACGCACACGCACACACACAGACACACACTCTACATGTACACCAGTATTGGAGCCAAACTTTATTTTTTTATCTGTTAATTAACTGATGTCAGTTTGATATCAGATATTAACTATACACTACACTGTCTTTGATGACTGTCTGTCTGTGTTAGTCTGTCGCTGCTCAGTCAGACTTCCATCTAGTTAAAGACAGGAGCGTCTCCAGGTCTTTGATGACTGTCTGTGTTAGTCTGTCTGTGTTAGTCAGTAGCTGCTCAGTCAGACTTCCATCTAGTTAAAGACAGGAGCATCTCCAGGTCTTTGATGACTGTCTGTCTGTGTTAGTCTGTTGCTGCTCAGACAGGAGCGTCTCCAGGTCATTGGGAAGCGGCCTGGCAGGTATAGAACAGCTGAATGGGAGGGTTTTGGTAGTTGGATGTTCAATGTTTAGCTGCATGTGCAGCAGAGGTTGTTTGGTGACCTGAAAACGTGTGATGAGTAACCTTGTCCCAGAACTAATGCCTAAACTGAACTGACCCCAAATCTGCCCTGGAAAAGCACAAATTAAATCCTGCAGTGTGTCTGTGTGTGCGTTTGGGTTTAATACCGGTGATACCGGCACTTCCTGACCAAGCTCCTTCCCGGTGATACCGGCACTCCCCGACCAAGCTCCTCCCCGGTGATACCGGCACTTCCCCGACCAAGCTCCTTCCCGGTGATACCGGCACTTCCCAGACCAAGCTCCTTCCCGGTGATACCGGCACTTCCCAGACCAAGCTCCTTCCCGGTGATACCGGCACTTCCCGACCAAGCTCCTTCCCGTTTTCCCAATAAAAATAATGACGGGTCACATCGACCAATAATATAAAGAAATATATGAAATTACTAATGCAAAAAATACTAAATATGTATGTGTGAATAGCTGCATAGCCACCCAAACCTGAAACCATGGATATATGTCAGTATCCACCCAAACCATGGATATATGTCAGTATCCACCCAAACCATGGATATATGTCAGTATCCACACAAACCTGAAACCATGGATAGATGTCAGTATCCACCCAAACCATGGATATATGTCAGTATCCACCCAAACCTGAAACCATGGATATATCAGTATCCACCCAAACCATGGATATATGTCAGTATCCACAAACCCAAACCATGGGATATCCACCCAAACCATGGATATATGTCAGTATCCACCCAAACCATGGATATATGTCAGTATCCACCCAAACCATGGATATATGTCAGTATCCACCCAAACCATGGATATATGTCAGTATCCACCCAAACCTGAAACCATGGATATATGTCAGTATCCACCCAAACCATGGATAGATGTCAGTATCCACCCAAACCATGGATATATGTCAGTATCCACCCAAACCTGAAACCATGGATATATGTCAGTATCCACCCAAACCATGGATATATGTCAGTATCCACCCAAACCATGGATATATGTCAGTATCCACCCAAACCATGGATATATGTCAGTATCCACCCAAACCATGGATATATGTCAGTATCCACCCAAACCATGGATATATGTCAGTATCCACCCAAACCATGGATATATGGTCAGTATACACCCAAACCATGGATATATAGTCAGTATCCACCCAAACCATGGATATATGTCAGTATCCACCCAAACCAAATCAAATCAAATTTTATTTGTCACATACACATGGTTAGCAGATGTTAATGCGAGTGTACCGAAATGCTTGTGCTTCTAGTTCCGACAATGCAGTAATAACCAACAAGTAATTTAACTAACAATTCCAAAAAAACTACTGTCTTATACACAGTGTAAGGGGATAAAGAATATGTACATAAGGATATATGAATGAGTGATGGTACAGAGCAGCATAGGCAAGATACAGTAGATGATATCGAGTACAGTATATACATATGAGATGAGTATGTAAACCAAGTGGCATAGTTAAAGTGGCTAGTGATACATGTATTACATAAGGATGCAGTCGATGATATAGAGTACAGTATCTACGTATGCATATGAGATGAATAATGTAGGGTAAGTAACATTATATAAGGTAGCATTGTTTAAAGTGGCTAGTGATATATTTACATCATTTCCCATCAATTCCCATTATTAAAGTGGCTGGAGTAGAGTCAGTGTCATTGACAGTGTGTTGGCAGTAGCCACTCAATGTTAGTGGTGGCTGTTTAACAGTCTGATGGCCTTGAGATAGAAGCTGTTTTTCAGTCTCTCGGTCCCAGCTTTGATGCACCTGTACTGACCTCGCCTTCTGGATGACAGCGGGGTGAACAGGCAGTGGCTCGGGTGGTTGATGTCCTTGATGATCTTTATGGCCTTCCTGTAGCATCGGGTGGTGTAGGTGTCCTGGAGGGCAGGTAGTTTGCCCCCGGTGATGCGTTGTGCAGACCTCACAAAAGAGACCCTCTGGAGAGCCTTACGGTTGAGGGCGGTGCAGTTGCCATACCAGGCGGTGATACAGCCCGCCAGGATGCTCTCGATTGTGCATCTGTAGAAGTTTGTGAGTGCTTTTGGTGACAAGCCGAATTTCTTCAGCCTCCTGAGGTTGAAGAGGCGCTGCTGCGCCTTCCTCACGATGCTGTCTGTGTGAGTGGACCAATTCAGTTTGTCTGTGATGTGTATGCCGAGGAACTTAAAACTTGCTACCCTCTCCACTACTGTTCCATCGATGTGGATGGGGGGGTGTTCCCTCTGCTGTTTCCTGAAGTCCACAATCATCTCCTTAGTTTTGTTGACGTTGAGTGTGAGGTTATTTTCCTGACACCACACACCGAGGGCCTTCACCTCCTCCCTGTAGGCCGTCTCGTCGTTGTTGGTAATCAAGCCTACCACTGTTGTGTCGTCCGCAAACTTGATGATTGAGTTGGAGGCGTGCATGGCCACGCAGTCGTGGGTGAACAGGGAGTACAGGAGAGGGCTCAGAACGCACCCTTGTGGGGCCCCAGTGTTGAGGATCAGCGGGGAGGAGATGTTGTTGCCTACCCTCACCACCTGGGGGCGGCCCGTCAGGTAGTCCAGAACCCAGTTGCACAGGGCGGGGTCGAGACCCAGGGTCTTGAGCTTGATGGCGAGCTTGGAGGGTACTATGGTGTTGAATGCCGAGCTGTAGTCGATGAACAGCATTCTCACATAGGTATTCCTCTTGTCCAGATGGGTTAGGGCAGTGTGCAGTGTGGTTGAGATTGCATCGTCTGTGGACCTATTTGGGCGGTAAGCAAATTGGAGTGGGTCTAGGGTGTCAGGTAGGGTGGAGGTGATATGGTCCTTGACTAGTCTCTCAAAGCACTTCATGATGACGGATGTGAGTGCTACGGGGCGGTAGTCGTTTAGCTCAGTTACCTTAGCTTTCTTGGGAACCATGGATATATAGTCAGTATCCACCCAAACCTGAAACCATGGATATATGTCAGTATCTACCCAAACCATGGATATATGTCAGTATCCACCCAAACCTGAAACCATGGATATATGTCAGTATCTACCCAAACCATGGATATATAGTCAGTATCCACCCAAACCTGAAACCATGGATATATGTCAGTATCTACCCAAACCATGGATATATAGTCAGTATCCACCCAAACCTGAAACCATGGATATATGTCAGTATCTACCCAAACCATGGATATATAGTCAGTATCCACCCAAACCTGAAACCATGGATATATGTCAGTATTCACCCAAACCTGAAACCATGGATATATGTCAGTATCCACCCAAACCTGAAACCATGGATATATGTCAGTATCCAAACCCAAACCATGGATATATGTCAGTATCCAAACCCCAAACCATGGATATATGTCAGTATCCACAAACCAAACCATGGATATATGTCAGTATCCACCCAAACCATGGATATATGTCAGTATCCACCCAAACCATGGATATATGTCAGTATCCACCCAAACCTGAAACCATGGATAGATGTCAGTATCCACCCAAACCATGGATATATGTCAGTATCCACCCAAAAACCATGGATATATAGTCAGTATCCACCCAAACCATGGATATATGTCAGTATCCACCCAAACCATGGATATATGTCAGTATCCACCCAAACCTGAAACCTTGGATATATGTCAGTATCCACCCAAACCTGAAACCATGGATATATGTCAGTATCCACCCAAACCTGAAACCATGGATATATGTCAGTATCCACCCAAACCTGAAACCATGGATATATGTCAGTATCCACCCAAACCTGAAACCATGGATATATGTCAGTATCCACCCAAACCTGAAACCATGGATATATGTCAGTATCCACCCAAACCTGAAACCATGGATATATGTCAGTATCCACCCAAACCTGAAACCATGGATATATGTCAGTATCCACCCAAACCTGAAACCATGGATATATGTCAGTATCTACCCAAACCATGGATATATAGTCAGTATCCACCCAAACCTGAAACCATGGATATATGTCAGTATTCACCCAAACCTGAAACCATGGATATATGTCAGTATCCACCCAAACCATGGATATATGTCAGTATCCACCCAAACCATGGATATATGTCAGTATCCACCCAAACCATGGATATATGTCAGTATCCACCCAAACCTGAAACCATGGATATATGTCAGTATCCACCCAAACCATGGATATATGTCAGTATCCACCCAAACCATGGATATATGTCCTCCACCCAAACCATGGATATATGTCAGTATCCACAGACAAACCATGGATAGATGTCAGTATCCACCCAAACCAGGATATATGTCAGGGTATAACAAACCATGGATATATGTCAGTATCCACCCAAACCTGAAACCTTGGATATATGTCAGTATCCACCCAAACCTGAAACCATGGATATATGTCAGTATCCACCCAAACCTGAAACCATGGATATATGGTCAGTATCCACACAAACCTGAAAGTACAAACCAACACATTTAACCATTGCAACGTGACTGGGAATATGGCTGAATACAAACAGTGTCGTTATTCCCTCCGTAAGACGATCCAATAGGCAAAACGTCAGTATAGAGACAAAGTGGAGTCGCGATTCAACAGCTCAGACATGAGACGTATGTAGCAGGGTCTACAGACAATCAGACAGGAGATGTATGTAGCAGGGTCTACAGACAATCAGACAGGAGACGTATGTAGCAGGGTCTACAGACAATCAGACAGTAGACGTATGTAGCAGGGTCTACAGACAATCAGACAGGAGACGTATGTAGCAGGGTCTACAGACAATCAGACAGGAGACGTATGTAGCAGGGTCTACAGACAATCAGACATGAGACGTATGTAGCAGGGTCTACAGACAATCAGACAGGAGACGTATGGAGCAGGGTCTACAGACAATCAGACAGGAGACGTATGTAGCAGGGTCTACAGACAATCAGACAGGAGACGTATGTAGCAGGGTCTACAGACAATCAGACAGGAGATGTATGTGGCAGGGTCTACAGACAATCACGGACTACAAAGGGAAAACCAGTCATGTCCTGGACACCGACGTCTTGCTTCCGGACAAGCTAAACACCTTCTTCACCCGCTACACCGCTTTGAGGTAAAACATTTAAGTGTGTTAACCCTCACAGGGCTGCCGGCCCAGGCAGCATCCCCGGCCGCGTCCTCAGAGCATGTGCAGACCAGCTGGCAGGAGTGTTTACGGACATATTCAATCACTCCCTATCCCAGTCTGCTGTGCCCACATGAATCAAGATGGCCACCATTCTTGGGTAAAGGAACAAAGCAAAGATAATTGAACTAAATGACTATCGCCCCGTAGCACTCACTTCTGTCATCATGAAGTCCTTTGAGAGACCAGTCAAGGATCATATCACCTCCACCCTACCGGCCACCCTAGACCCACTCCAGTTTGCTTACCGCCCCAAAAGATCCACAGACGATGCAATTGCCATCGTACTGCACACTGCCCTATCCCATCTGGACAAGAGGAATACCTATGTAAGAATGCTGTTCATTGACTATAGCTCAGCATTCAACACCATAGTACCCTCCATCACCCTCCTCATCTATCAAGCTCGAGGCCCTGGGTCTGAACCCCGCCCTGTGCAACTGGGTCCTGGACTTCCTCACGGGCCACCCCCAGGCAGTGAAGGTTGGAAACAACACTGGAACCCCACAAGGGTGCGTGCTCAGCCCCCTCCAGTACTCCCTGTTCACCCACGACTACGTGGCCACGCAAGCCTCCAACTCAATCATCAAGTTTGCAGATGAC
This sequence comes from Oncorhynchus tshawytscha, assembly GCF_018296145.1. Taxonomy (NCBI): domain Eukaryota; kingdom Metazoa; phylum Chordata; class Actinopteri; order Salmoniformes; family Salmonidae; genus Oncorhynchus; species Oncorhynchus tshawytscha. Next base: position 22,468 of record NW_024608899.1, read on the forward strand.
ACAACAGTAGTAGGCTTGATAACCAAAAACGATGAGACGGCCTACAGGGTGGAGGTGAGGGTCCTGGGAGAGTGGTGTCAGGAAAATAACCTCTCCCTCAACGTCAACAAAACAAAGGAGCTGATGGTGGACTTCAGGAAACAGCAGAGGGAACACGACCCTATCCACAGACGACGGGACGCAGTGGAGAAGGTGGAAAGCTTCAAGTTCCTTGAAATGGTCCAACCACACACAAACTGAAATGGTCCAACCATGCAAACAGTGTGATGAAGAAGTCCCAACAGCGCCTCTTCTCTTCCTCGGGAGGCTGAAGATATTCGGATTGGCCCCCAAGACCCTCAGAAACCTTTACAGATGCACAATTGAGAGCATCCTGTCGGGCTGCATCACCGCCTGGTACAGCAACAGCACTGCCTGCAACCGCAGGGCTCTTCAGAGGGTGGTACGGTCTGCCCAACGCATCACCGGAGGAAAACTACCTGCGCTCCAGGACACCTACACCACCCGATGTCACAGGAAGGCCAAAAAGATCATTAAGGACAAAAACCACCCGAGCCACTGCCTGTTCACCCCGCTATCATCCAGAAGGTGTGTCTCTACTAACCCATAGATAATATGTCAACTGGAGAGTGTGTCTCTACTAACCCATAGATAATATGTCAACTGGAGAGTGTGTCTCTACTAACTCATCGATAATATGCCAACTGGAGGGTGTGTCTACTAACCCATAGATAATATGTCAACTGGAGGGTGTGTCTCTACTAACCCACAGATAATATGTCAACTGGAGGGTGTCTCTACGAACCCATAGATAATATGTCAACTGGAGGGTGTGTCTACTAACCCATAGATAATATGTAAACTGGAGGGTGTCTCTACTAACCCATAGATAATAGGTCAACTGGAGGGTGTGTCTCTACTAACTCATAGATAATATGTCAACTGGAGGGTGTCTCTACTAACCCATAGATAATATGTCAACTGGAGGGTGTCTCTACTAACCCATAGATAATATGTCAACTGGAGGGTGTCTCTACTAACCCATAGATAATATGTCAACTGGAGGGTGTCTCTACTAACCCATAGATAATATGTCAACTGGAGGGTGTGTCTCTACTAACCCATAGATAATATGTCAACTGGAGGGTGTGTCTCTACTAACCCATAGATAATATGTCAACTGGAGGGTGTCTCTACTAACCCATAGATAATATGTCAACTGGAGGGTGTCTCTACTAACCCATAGATAATTCGTCAACTGGAGTGTGTGTCTCTACTAACCCATAGATAATCAACTGGAGTGTGTGTCTCTCAACCATAGATAATATGTCAACTAGGGTGTCTCTACTAACCCATTGGAGGGTGTGTCTCTACTAACCCATAGATAATTCGTCAACTGGAGGTGTGTCTCTACTAACCCATAGATAATTTGTCAACTGGAGGGTGTGTCTCTACTAACCCATAGATAATATGTCAACTGGAGGGTGTGTCTCTACTAACCCATAGATAATATGTCAACTGGAGGGTGTGTCTCTACTAACCCATAGATAATATGTCAACTGGAGGGTGTGTCTCTACTAACCCATAGATAATATGTCAAAGGGTGTGTCTCTACCATAGATAATATGTCAACTGGAGGGTGTGTCTCTACTAACATAGATAATATGTCAACTGGAGGGTAGTCTCTACTAACCCATAGATAATATGTCAACTGGAGGGTGTGTCTCTACTAACCCATAGATAATATGTCAACGGGAGGGTGTGTCTCTACTAACCCATAGATAATATGTCAACTGGAGGGTGTGTCTACTAACCCATAGATAATATGTCAACTGGTGGGTGTGTCTACTAACCCATAGATAATATGTCAACTGGAGGGGTGTCTCTACTAACCCATAGATAATATGTCAACTGGAGGGTGTAACCCATAGATAATATGTCAACTGGAGGGTGTGTCTACTAACCCATAGATAATATGTCAACTGGAGGGTGTGTCTCTACTAACCCATAGGTCAACTGGGGGTGTCTCTACTAACCCATAGATAATATGTCAACTGGAGGGTGTGTCTACAAACCCATAGATAATATGTCAACTGGAGGGTGTCTCTACTAACCCATAGATAATATGTCAACGGGAGGGTGTGTCTCTACTAACCCATAGATAATATGTCAACTGGAGGGTGTGTCTACAAACCCATAGATAATATGTCAACTGGAGGGTGTCTCTACTAACCCATAGATAATATGTCAACTGGAGGGTGTCTCTACTAACCCATAGATAGTAGGTAAACTGTAGGGCAAAGATGGCGATGCCCTCATTGTCGAAGGAGCCCGCCACAGAGCGGGAGATGTAACCGGGGACAATAGCGATGAAGCACGCCGCCAGAAGCCCTGCCCCCTGGTTCCAGAGCTCGCGGGTCAGCAGGAAGGTGGAGATGGACGTGAGGCCGCTGAAGACGGGCGCCAGGAACACACACACGTCTCTGATGTGCACCGTGATGTGGAGCAGGTTTAGAACATAGTGGATGAGACCAGCTGTTACCATCAGACCTGGGTAAACCTGGAGAGAGAGAGACCAGCTGTTACCATCAGACCTGGGTAAACCTGGAGAGAGAGAGACCAGCTGTTACCATCAGACCTGGGTAAACCTGGAGAGAGAGAGAGAGACCAGCTGTTACCATCAGACCTGGGTAAACCTAAACCTGGAGACCTGGAGAGAGAGAGACCAGCTGTTACCATCAGACCTGGGTAAACCTGGAGAGAGAGAGACCTGCAGTTACCATCAGACCTGGGTAAACCTGGAGAGAGAGAGAGACCAGCTGTTACCATCAGACCTGGGTAAACCTGGAGAGAGAGAGGAGAGAGAGAGAGAGAGAGAGAGAGAGAGAGAGAGAGAGAGAGAGAGAGAGAAGAGAGAGAGAGAGAGAGAGAGACCAGCTGATATCATCAGACCTGAGTAAACCTTGGGGGAGACAGAGAGGACTAAAATAGGATAAATCCAAGACTGAGAGAGAGAAAGAGAGAGAGCAGGATCGAGAGAGAGCAAGATCGAGAGGGAGAGGGAGAGAGCAGGAGACAGAGAGAAAACAACAGAGAGAGAGAGAGAGAGAAACAGAGAGCTATTTTCCTCTCCTAATCCACCACTCACCGTGCCCAGTGGGAACCAGGCCAGAGAAACAGAGAGCTATTTTCCTCTCCTAATCCCATCCACTCACAATGCATAGTGGGTACAAGGCCCACAATCACAATACACTTGAGTTATTCCACTTACCGTGCCCCCCACTATCCTGCCCAGTGGGTACCAGGCCCTGTCATCGAACCAGTTGAGGAAGTCGTAGAAGCCGTTGATGGTCAGATGGTGAGTAGATCTGTAGTTGAACCTGAAACACAGAGAGACAGAGAGACACACTGTTAGTATGGAAGACATGAACACAACCACATCACAATACCACTACAACACTATACCACTACTACACTACTACACTACTACTACACTATACCACTACTACACCACTACTACACTACTACACCACTACAACACTATACCACTACTACACTACACTACTACACTACTACAACACTACTACACTACACTACTACACTACTACACCACTACAACACTATACCACTACTACACTACACTACTACACTACTACAACACTACTACACTACACTACTACACTACTACACCACTACAACACTATACCACTACTACACCACTACTACACTACTACACCACTACTACACTATACCACTACTACACCACTACTACACTATACCACTACAACACTATACCACTACTACACTATACCACTACTACACTACTACACCACTACAACACTATACCACTACTACACTACACTACTACACTACTACAACACTACTACACTACACTACTACACTACTACAACACTATACCACTACTACACCACTACTACACCACTACAACACTATACCACTACTACACTACACTACACTACTACACCACTACAACACTATACCACTACTACACTACAACACAACTACACTACACCACTACAACACAACTACACTACACCACTACAACACTATACCACTACAACACAACTACACTACACCACTACAACACAACTACACTACACCACTACTACACTACACTACTACACTACTACACCACTACAACACTATACCACTACTACACTACACTACTACACTACTACACCACTACTACACTATACCACTACTACACTACACTACTACACCACTACAACACTATACCACTACTACACTACTACACTACACTACTATACCACTACTACACCACTACAACACTATACCACTACTACACTACACTACTACACCACTACAACACTATACCACTACTACACCACTACAACACTACTACACTACTACACTACAACTACACTACACCACTACTACACTACCGCACTACACCACTACAACACAACTACACTACACCACTACACCACTACTACACTACAACACAACTACACTACACTACTACACCACTACAACACAACTACACCACAGCACACTACACCACTACTACAGTAAACCACTACTACACCACTACTACTACTACACTACACCACTACTACAGTAAACCACTACTACACCACTACTACTACTACACTATTACTACTACACTACACCACTACAACACAACTACACTACACTACACCACTACTACACTACACCACTACAACACAACTACACCACACCACACTACACTACACCACTACAACACAACTACAGCACACTACACCACTACTACTACTACTACTACAGTAAACCACTACAACTACTACACTACACCACTACTACTACACTACACCACTACTACTACACTACTACTACTACACTGCACCACTACTACTACTACACTACACCACTACTACTACACCACTACTACAGTACACCACTACTACTACTACTACACTACTACTACACTACACCACTACTACTACACTACACCACTACTACACTACACCACTACTACTACACTACACCACTACTACTACACTACTACTACTACAGTACACCACTACTACTACACTCCACCATTACTACACTACACCACTACTACTACACTACTACACTACACTACTACACTACTACTACTACTACAGTACACCACTACTACTACACTACAACTACACTACACCACTACTACTACAGTACACTACTACTACTACACCACACCACTACACTACTACTACTACAGTACACCACTACTACTACACTACTACTACTACTACCACTACTACACTACCAGACACACTACACCACTACTACTACACTACTACACTACACTACTACACTACTACTACTACTACAGTACACCACTACTACTACACTACAACTACACTACACCACTACTACTACAGTACACTACTACTACTACACCACACCACTACACTACTACTACTACAGTACACCACTACTACTACACTACACCACTACTACACTATACCACTACTACTAAAGTACACCACTACTACTACAACACTACTACTACACTACACCACTACTACACTCCCAAAGGTTTCAGACAGAAGGCTGAACTACACTGACTCAACAGTATGCTTGATGACTCAACAGTACGCTTGATGACTCAACAGTACGCCTGATGACTCAACAGTACGCCTGATGACTCAACAGTACGCCTGATGACTCAACAGTACGCCTGATGACTCAACAGTACGCCTGATGACTCAACAGTACGCCTGATGACTCAACAGTACGCCTGATGACTCAACAGTACGCCTGATGACTCAACAGTACGCCTGATGACTCAACAGTACGCCCGATGACTCAACAGTACGCCTGATGACTCAACAGTACGCCTGATGACTCAACAGTACGCCTGATGACTCAACAGTACGCCCTGATGACTCAACAGTACGCCTGATGACTCAACAGTACGCCCGATGACTCAACAGTACGCCCGATGACTCAACAGTACGCCTGATGACTCAACAGTACGCCTGATGACTCAACAGTACGCCAGTACGCCTGTGATGACTCAACACGCCTGATGACTCAACAGTACGCCTGATGACTCAACAGTACGCCCGATGACTCAACAGTACGCCCGATGACTCAACAGTACGCCTGATGACTCAACAGTACCCTGATGACTCAACAGTACGCCCTGATGACTCAACAGTACGCCTGATGACTCCTGATGACTCAACAGTACGCCCGATGACTCAGTAGTATGCCTGATGACTCAACATACGCCTGATGACTCAGTACAGATGACTCGCCTGATGACTCAACGCCTGATGACTCAACAGTACGCCCTGATGACTCAACAGTACGATGACCTGATGACTCAACAGTACGCCCGATGACTCAATAGTACGCCCGATGACTCAACAGTACGCCTGATGACTCAATAGTACGCCCGATGACTCAACTACGCCTGATGACTCAATAGTACGCCCGATGACTCAACAGTATGCCTGATGACTCAATAGTACGCCCGATGACTCAACCCTGATGAGTGACTCAACAGTACGCCCGATGACTCAACAGTACGCCTGATGACTCAAGTACGCCTGATGACTACGCCCGATGACTCAATAGTACGCCCAATGACTCGACTCAACAGTACGATGACTCAACAGTACGCCCGATGACTCAATAGTATGCCTGATGACTCAATCAACAGTACGCCCGATGACTCAACAGTACGCCTGATGACTCAACAGCCTGATGACTTCATACAGTACGCCGATGACAATAGTACGCCCGATGACTCAATAGTACGCCTGATGACTCAACAGTACGCCCGATGACTCAATAGTACGTCCGATGACTCAACAGTACGCCCGATGACTCAATAGTATGCCTGATGACTCAATAGTATGCCTGATGACTTGGAACGTGTTCAAAATCATAATGAAGTAGTTACAGAACAATCTAACTCAACAAAATACATTTTGTTTTTATACAATTATCTCAAATTGGAAAGCTAAAATACCAACGGTGACAGAAATCCCCACTGAGACGGAAGACAGCACACATTTAACAACTGTGCTCCATAATTGCATGAGAAACGACTGAAACAATCATTGTTTTTTGAAAAAAAGATAAGGTTGAGCATTGTTTTTCACAAGGTAAATGGAAAAACAGATTTAAAATGTCACCCACATTTCAGTACGCTAGCGTCTCAGTCTACGTCAGACAGACAAACAGACAGAGGCTCTTCAGACTCCCATGATGAATGAGAATCAACTGGACTAAACCACACTACGATGGTAGTCTGGACATTAAACAATTCTGTATCTCTGTCGGACCAAATATCCTTGAGCTACAGAGACGCCTCTCTTTTTTAATCTAGCTGCACTTTCAACAAACGCTGCTACATAGCCATATCAGTGTGAGTATGTCCCTCTCTTCATAGCCATAGATTTAGCTGTGTGTGTGTCCCTCTCTCCGTAGCCATAGGTTTAGCTGTGTGTGTGTGTATGTCCCTCTTTCCGTAGCCATAGATTTAGCTGTGTGTGTGTCCCTCTCTCCGTAGCCATAGATTTAGCTGTGTGTATGTCCCTCTCTCCGTAGCCATAGATTTAGCTGTGTGTATGTCCCTCTCTCCATAGCCATAGATTTAGCTGTGTGTGTGTGTCCCTCTCTCCAGTAGGTGTGTGTCCCCCTCTCTCCATAGCCATAGATTAGCTGTAGGTGTGTGTCCCTCTCTCCAGTAGGTGTGTGTCCCTCTCTCCATAGCCATAGATTAGCTGTGTGTGTGTGTCCCTCTCTCCAGTAGGTGTGTGTCCCTCTCTCCAGTAGGTGTGTGTCCCTCTCTCCATAGCCATAGATTAGCTGTGTGTGTGTGTCCCTCTCTCCATAGCCATAGATTAGCTGTGTGTGTGTCCCTCTCTCCAGTAGGTGTGTCATCTAACAGAACACTGCTGACTGAGGGAAAGTCTGGGCACCAAGACAGTTATGATGAGATTGTGTTGTTATGAGGGCTACCAGGGAGAGAAACTGTAACTTCTACTTTTCATATGAATTTGGTTGTAAGGTTAGTGGACAAAATCTAGTCCAATTGGATAGCGGGAAACAGGCCCAGTGGTAACATGGAGTCTTGGGACTGACAGAGAGGAGAGAGAGGATTATGAAGGAGAGGCTGAAAGACAGTCTAATGGTGTCAGACAGTGTTGACCACATCAGACAGATTTGTCCATGTTAGTCATCAGAGGACTTCAGAGGACTAGAACAGAACAGAACAGAGCAGAATATAACAAAATACAACAGAACAGATTGGAAGAGAGTAGAACAGATTGGAACAGAACAGAACAGAGAAGAACAGATTGGAACAGAACAGAACAGATTGGAACAGAACAGATTGGAACAGAGCAGAACAGATTGGAACAGAACAGACTAGAACAGATTGGAACAGAACAGAACAGACCAGAACAGATTGGAACAGAACAGAACAGAACAGAACAGATTGGAACAGAACAGATTGGAACAGACCAGAACAGAACAGAACAGATTGGAACAGAACAGAACAGAACAGAACAGATTGGAACAGAACAGAACAGACTGGAACAGAACAGATTGGAACAGAACAGAACAGACTGGAACAGAACAGATTGGAACAGAACAGAACAGATTGGAACAGATTGGAACAGAACAGATTGGAACAGAACAGATTGGAACAGACCAGAACAGAACAGAACAGATTGGAACAGAACAGATTGGAACAGACCAGAACAGAACAGAACAGATTGGAACAGAACAGAACAGACTGGAACAGAACAGAGTAGAACAGAACAGAACAGATTGGAACAGAACAGACCAGCACAGACTGGAACAGAACAGAACAGAACAGAACAGAACAGAGTAGAACAGAACAGAACAGATTGGAACAGAACAGAACAGAACAGAGTAGAACAGAACAGAACAGATTGGAACAGAACAGAGTAGAACAGAACAGAACAGATTGCAACAGAACAGAACAGATTAGAACAGAACAGACTAGAACAGAACAGAGTAGAACAGAACAGACTGGAACAGAACAGATTGGAACAGAACAGAACAGAGTAGAACAGAACAGACTAGAACAGAACAGAGTAGAACAGAACAGACTGGAACAGAACAGAGTAGAACAGAACAGAACAGATTGGAACAGAACAGAACAGATTAGAACAGAACAGAGTAGAACAGAACAGACTGGAACAGAACAGATTGGAACAGAACAGAACAGAGTAGAACAGAACAGACTAGAACAGAATAGAGTAGAACAGAACAGATTGGAACAGAACAGAACAGAGTAGAACAGAACAGATTGGAACAGAACAGAATAGAGTAGAACAGAACAGACTAGAACAGAACAGATTGGAACAGAACAGACTAGAACAGAACAGATTGGAACAGAACAGAACAGAGTAGAACAGAACAGACTAGAACAGAACAGATTGGAACAGAACAGAACAGATTGGAACAGAACAGAATAGAGTAGAACAGAACAGAGTAGAACAGAACAGATTGGAACAGAACAGAACCGATTGGAACAGAACAGAGTAGAACAGAACAGAACAGCAGTTCCTAGAAGACAACTCTCCTCCTCTGAACATCACAACACCATGAATTATACACCAGAGAACGAGCTTCTGAAGAGCTTCTGACGGAACAGAAAGTCATTACAACTTCCTAACCAATCATGCAACACATTTTACTTCATGTAGGGAAACGATTATGCATATGTTGACATAAAATGTATTTATAAAAATCGCTATTTAACAAGCTGACTAGCTAACATTAGCCAACTAGCTATACATGTAGCTTGTTATATGGGTGTTGGACATTCGTATGTCTTGTGATTCATGTTGTTTAATGTTTTAGGGACTCCAGAGCGAACCAGGGAACCAGTGAACCAGTGAACCAGGCTGTGATCTGGTGAAACCCAGAGGATATAAAGAATCTAGATAAAGCATTTAACGTTACTGCAAACCGAACAAACCATGTTGTAAGCTCACCTTGCTGTTCATTAAAAACATGATTCAAAGGCTGACTTGTCATTGTTCAACGGTAACGTTAGAGATTGAAGATATTTGTCATGCAGCTGAGGTAAGGTAGTTCGCTAACCCTTTTCCTGCTGACTGTGTAGTGGAGGACAATAATAACACAAGGTCTATGGATGTAGAGATATGTAGCCGATCTGGGTTTGGACCCTAAGAGATATGTAGCCGATCTGGGTTTGGACCCTAAGAGATATGTAGCCGATCTGGGTTTGGACCCTAAGAGATATGTAGCCGATCTGGGTTTGGACCCTAAGAGATATGTAGCCGATTGGGTTTGGACCTAAGAGATATGTAGGATCTGGGTTTGGACCCTAAGAGATATGTAGCCGATCTGGGTTTGGACCCTAAGAGATATGTAGCCGATCTGGGTTTGGACCCTAAGAGATATGTAGCCGATCTGGGTTTGGACCCTAAGAGATATGTAGCCGATCTGGGTTTGGACCCTAAGAGATATGTAGCCGATCTGGGTTTGGACCCTAAGAGATATGTAGCCGATCTGGGTTTGGACCCTAAGAGATATGTAGCCGATCTGGGTTTTGGAGCCAATCTGGGTTTAAGAGATATGTAGCCGATCTGGGTTTGGACCCTAAGAGATATGTAGCCGATCTGGGTTTGGACCCTAAGAGATATGTAGCCGATCTGGGTTTGGACCCTAAGAGATATGTAGCCGATCTGGGTTTGGACCCTAAGAGATATGTAGCTGATCTGGGTTTGGACCCTAAGAGATATGTAGCCGATCTGGGTTTGGACCCTAAGAGATATGTAGCCGATCTGGGTTTGGACCCTAAGAGATATGTAGCCGATCTGGGTTTGGACCCTAAAACGTTTGGTATAAATATTAGTTCAGAACAGGTGGTTTATATGCTCTATTTCCTCCACTGGATAATCATCAATCAGCAGAGAAATTACAGGAAATGACTAAAGGAAATGTGACTGTCAAACTGCTATGGAACGAAAGTCCTGCTACATTACTACTCCACATTGAACCACAGAGGATGGCTACATTACTACTGTACATTGAACCACAGCCAGAGGTCAGCTACATTACTACTGTACATTGAACCACAGAGGATGGGTACATTACTACTCCACATTGAACCACAGAGGATGGCTACATTACTACTGTACATTGAACCACAGCCAGAGGACGGCTACATTACTACTGTACATTGAACCACAGAGGATGGGTACATTACTACTCCACATTGAACCACAGAGGACGGCTACATTACTACTGTACATTGAACCACAGCCAGAGGATGGCTACATTACTACTCCACATTGAACCACAGAGGATGGCTACATTACTACTCCACATTGAACCACAGAGGATGGCTACATTACTACTCCACATTGAGCCACAGCCAGAGGATGGCTACATTACTACTCCACATTGAACCACAGAGGATGGCTACATTACTACTCCACATTGAACCACAGCCAGAGGATGGCTACATTACTACTGTACATTGAACCAGCCAGAGGATGGCTACATTACTACTCTACATTGAACCACAGAGGATGGCTACATTACTACTGTACATTGAACCACAGCCAGAGGACGGCTACATTACTACTGTACATTGAACCACAGCCAGAGGATGGCTACATTACTACTGTACATTGAACCAGAGCCAGAGGATGGCTACATTACTACTGTACATTGAACCACAGAGGATGGCTACATTACTACTCCACATTGAACCACAGCCAGAGGACGGCTACATTACTACTGTACATTGAACCAGAGCCAGAGGATGGCTACATTACTACTCCACATTGAACCACAGCCAGAGGATGGCTACATTACTACTGTACATTGAACCACAGAGGATGGCTACATTACTACTCCACATTGAACCACAGCCAGAGGACGGCTACATTACTACTGTACATTGAACCACAGCCAGAGGACGGCTACATTACTACTCCACATTGAACCACAGCCAGATGACGGCTACATTACTACTCCACATTGAACCACAGCCAGAGGTCAGCTACATTACTACTGTACATTGAACCACAGCCAGAGGACGGCTACATTACTACTGTACATTGAACCACAGAGGATGGCTACATTACTACTCTACATTGAACCACAGAGGATGGCTACATTACTACTGTACATTGAACCACAGCCAGAGGACAGCTACATTACTACTCCACATTGAACCACAGAGGACGGCTACATTACTATTCCACATTGAACCACAGTCAGAGGATGGCTACATTACTACTCCACATTGAACCACAGAGGATGGCTACATTACTACTCCACATTGAACCACAGAGGATGGCTACATTACTACTCCACATTGAGCCACAGCCAGAGGGTGGCTACATTACTACTCCACATTGAACCACAGCCAGAGAACGGCTACATTACTACTGTACATTGAACCACAGCCAGAGGATGGCTACATTACTACTGTACATTGAACCACAGAGGATGGCTACATTACTACTCTACATTGAACCACAGAGGATGGCTACATTACTACTGTACATTGAACCACAGTCAGAGGACGGCTACATTACTACTGTACATTGAACCACAGTCAGAGGACGGCTACATTACTACTCCACATTGAACCACAGCCAGAGGACGGCTACATTACTACTGTACATTGAACCAGAGCCAGAGGATGGCTACATTACTACTCCACATTGAACCACAGCCAGAGGATGGCTACATTACTACTGTACATTGAACCACAGAGGATGTCTACATTGCTACTCCACATTGAACCACAGAGGATGTCTACATTACTACTCCACATTGAACCACAGCCAGAGGATGGCTACATTACTACTGTACATTGAACCACAGAGGATGTCTACATTGCTACTCCACATTGAACCACAGAGGATGTCTACATTACTACTCCACATTGAACCACAGTCAGATGACGGCTACATTACTACTGTACATTGAACCACAGTCAGAGGACGGCTACATTACTACTCCACATTGAACCACAGCCAGAGGACGGCTACATTACTACTCCACATTGAACCACAGCCAGAGGATGGCTACATTACTACTGTACATTGAACCACAGAGGATGTCTACATTGCTACTCCACATTGAACCACAGAGGATGTCTACATTACTACTCCACATTGAACCACAGCCAGAGGATGGCTACATTACTACTGTACATTGAACCACAGCCAGAGGATGGCTACATTACTACTGTACATTGAACCACAGTCAGAGGATGGCTACATTACTACTCCACATTGAACCACAGCCAGAGGACAGCTACATTACTACTCCACATTGAACCACAGCCAGGACGGCTACATTACTACTCCACATTGAACCACAGAGGATGGCTACATTACTACTCTACATTGAACCACAGAGGATGGCTACATCACTACTCCACATTGAACCACAGCCAGAGGATGGCTACATTACTACTCCACATTGAACCACAGTCAGAGGATGGCTACATTACTACTGTACATTGAACCACAGCCAGAGGATGGCTACATTACTACTCCACATTGAACCACAGCCAGAGGACAGCTACATATGTTTGTTTTACTCCATGTGTAACTCTGTGTTGAATTGCTTTGCTTTATCTTGGCCAGGTCGCAATTGTAAATGAGAACTTGTTCTCAACTGTCCTTCCTGGTTAAATAAAGGTGAAATAAATCAAATAAATAAAAATACCTCTCAGGAAGGAGACGCGTTCTGTCTCCTTGAGATGAACGTACTTTGGTGCGAAAAGTGCAAATCAATCTCAGAACAACAGCAAAGGACCCTTTGAAGATGCTGGAAACAGGTACAAAAGTATCTATATCCACAGTAAAATGAGTCCTATATCGACATAACCTGAAAGGCCGCTCAGCAAGGAAGAAGCCACTGCTCCAAAACCGCCATAAAATAGCCAGACTACGGTTTGCTACTGCACATGGGGACAAAGAGCGTACTTTTGGGAGAAATTTCCTCTGGTCTGATGAAACAAAAAAATAACTGTTTGGCCATAATGACCATCGTTATGTTTGGAGGAAAAAGGGGGAGGATTGTAAGCCGAAGAACACAGCATCATGTTGTGGGGGTGCTGCAGGAGGGAGTGGTGCACTTCACAAAATAGATGGCATCATGAGGTAGGAACATGATGTGGATATATTGAAGCAACATCTCAAGACATCAGTCAGGAAGTTAAAGCTTGGTCAAAAATGGGTCTTCCAAATGGACAATGACCCCAAGCATACTTCCAAAGTTGTGGCAAAATGGCTTAAGTACAACAAAGTCAAGGTATTGGAGTGGCCATCACAAAGCCCTGACCTCAATCCTATAGAACATTTATGGGCAGAACTGAAAAAGCATGTGCAAGGAGGCCGACAAACCTGACTCAGTTACACCAGCTCTGTCAGGAGGAATGGGCCAAAATGTATCCAATTTATTGTGTGAAGCTTGTGGAAGGCTACCCAAAACGTTTGACCCAAGTTAAAACATGTAAAGGCAATGCTACCAAATACTAATTGAGTGTATGTAAACTTCTGACCCACTGGGAATGTGATGAAAGAAATAAAAGCTGAAAGAAATAATTATCTCTACTATTATTCTGACATTTCACATTCTTAAATTAAAGTGGTGATCCTAACTGCCCTAAGACAGGGATTTTTACACTGAGTGTACATAACATTAATGTTTAAGCCTTGAGTATTTGTGCAATTCAGAGGGTGAATGGGCAAGACAAAATGTACATGTCTCTAATACTGTAAATGTGATCTACATGTCTCTAACACCGTAAATGTGTTCTACATGTCTCTAATACTGTAAATGTGTTCTACATGTCTCTAATACTGTAAATGTGTTCTACATGTCTCTAATACTGTAAATGTGTTCTACATGTCTCTAATACTGTAAATGTGTTCTACATGTCTCTAATACTGTAAATGTGTTCTACATGTCTCTAATACTGTAAATGTGTTCTAAATGTCTCTAATACTGTAAATGTGTTCTACATGTCTCTAATAC